>NC_085139.1:224006626-224214496 GCF_024139115.2 Armigeres subalbatus
TCATTTGTCATGTACATTCGTCAAAGCACTTCGGACCTGTTGACAGATGTCATTGCTTTTACGACAGGACATACGACCTATCGAATCAAGTACCGCGGCATGTGCGTTCGAATATCTTTAATAATATAGAATATAGAAATAATATAGAAATGTAAATACCCCAAAACTCAGCACGTGCAAGTTCACCCTAGACAAGCTGCAGGCGTGAAATTCGGATAGTGTGGTGGGGAGCTGCTGAGGTAAGTTTCAGTCATTCTCAGTCGAAAACAGAGGAAGTTTGATTTCCTTCGTGATCCGCTCGAAACTCCGAAACTCAATTCTGGGTTGGTTTTCTAAACCAACCATGTACGTGTTACGAAAATGAAAAAAAACCTATTAGCTAAAAATTGTGAACTTAAACTGAACAATTTCCTTATGTACTAACATAAATCCTCATCATCGTTTACAGAATTTACAACATGCGACAGTATCTACCCCGCTGTCACCGGCTCCGGGTATTAGACCAACTGTTCCTGGTTCAACGGAGGGCCTAGTAGATTGTCTCGTCAACTAATTCTAAAACGACTCCAGTACGACGCATGATTTCATATTGGTCTAAATAACGTACACAGAGAAACAGACGTCTCACTCTACACATGTATCATCGTTTATCTTTTTAACGGTGGATTCAATTTTTTGTAGATGGTCGATCGGCCACCGATGGCGCTTCAATCGGTTTTGCTTGTGTTTGACGTTTGCTCACTACCGCCACCTGGTTGCCGCTTGTCCACCTACAGTGCTTTTAGCATTGGGTGGTAATGTTTTCGGAACGATGATTTTGATTGCATTTTGTTCTAAGTGAGACGTCTGTTTCTCTGTGTAACGTATATGGCATTTCATATAAAAATACTTATCTATATAATAAAAATGAAATGGTATGTGTTCGTATCCGCATAACGCGAAAACGGCTGGGTGGATTTAGTTCATTCCTTCAGCAAATATGATAGCTATCGTTTCCGAAGGGTTTATGATATTTCCAAATGCGAAGATAACGAGAAACGTTGAGCAAATTGTGAAAAACTAAAATTAAGAATCGTATGGAAACTGCATGGGCAGTTCAGAACGCGCATTTTCGCCTACTAGGCGACCATCTGATTCATCTAGCAGAAGGACCAATTCCTAACATCGTTTGCTCAAAAATGCTTACGAGTGCTTTGATATTCTATTTAGAAGGAATATTCCATAAAGTGCGAATTCAAACCCATCCGCTTAGTATAGTCGCGCATAGTATCATACTGAATCTGAATACATTAACGGGATCGATAAATAAATTTAAGAATTTGATATTTGATACCAACGCTGCCGGGCTTGATGCAATACCAATCTCTTTCATTAAACTCCTATGCCCTTTCGTCTTACCTGCTCTATGTCATTGTTTCAACTCGATCATTGAAACGAATACCTTCCCATCAAACTGGAAAAAGGCATTTATAACACCATTTCCGAAACTTCCCAATCGCACACAACCCAAAAACTTCAGACCGATAAGCGTGTTACCGGCACTGTCGAAGATACTTCCTTTTTCTTTAAAATTAAGCAAATGTTTTCTCACCTGTAATGCTCTTATATAATTTCAATAATTAAGTTATAAAATCATTTGTAATACATAGTGTTGAGATTTCACCTTATGCTCAGAAAATAGGTAAAATTGCACCGTTGAGACCAACATACTTTCGCCAAACCACGTATTATTGCATATGATGGGAAATCATCGGAACGTCAATTGGTTTAGACTTGATTCGTCCCTCGCTCAAGTTCTCAGTAATTCTTAACCGAGCATTTACTATACATTTGATATTACGCTGAAGCCTTTTGACCGAAATCCTGAACTCACCTCAACACGTCGCCCACGAATGGCTGCTTTGCGATGTTCAGATAGATGTAGCCAAGCCATTCCTTGATCGGCTTGGCCGTCTCGATGCTCTGTTCCAGGGATATTCCAACCTCATGTTCATAAAGGAAGCTCTGAACAGAAGAAGTGATGTTCTGACCAGCGTTTGGAATGTGCTAGATTCACTATCCCATGACGTCGCCGTCGGCCACAGGAATCACGTGCGTCACATCGTCGCCACAATTCCCGTCAGCGTTCTTTCCTCTACCGGACGAGACACCCAACTAGCTGCCAGCGCCAGAACCGCCTGCACTGCAATATACAACCCCGGTACGCGGTGGTGAAGGTCTCGAACATAATCTCCGCGCTGTATTCTCTGTTCTCCGGTATGTTTAAACTTTAAAGGGAACTCTGTCAACAAAACTGATGATCTTCTATAGTTCGGCACTGCTTCAGAAAGCGTTCCATCCTCGCAATCTTCGACCAATCCGTGGCGTACTGGATACTTAACCGAATACCACTAATATATTAATACTTTTAATTGAAATAACATCAAAATAATTTTAAAAACAAAATTCCCAGCCTGTCAACGAAGGGTCGTATGTGATGTTTTTTTGCATTTGACATTTTCGGTACATGCGACCTTTTTTGACAAAAGGTCGTATACACGGAATTTTTTATTTCGGCATTTTTTGTCGAAAAGGCTTTTTGTGACAATAGGTCGAATGATCGATTTTCGTTCGTCAATTACGTCGAAATGTTTCGCAATAATATTTTATTAAAATATTAAAATATCGGCACAATTTTTTTTAACGAAAGGAACTGTATATTCTCTATCTTTTAACGTAATAAGCTCGAAATATCCAATTTTGTTACATACGACCTATTCAAAATTCAGTCTAGATTTTTGTTTACGTCGCATTTTCTACCGTCCCGAGAGAGAATGAGAGAGAAATGTTGAGAGATTGAGTGAAATTTTGCTTAGGCCGGGAACTGGTTTTTGTGATATGCCGAATGGAAATCGCTATGACTGAAATGAGTGCTGCACCTCGTTAATTTAAATCAAATAAAAGCTTTCTTGAACGATATTTAGCACGAATAGCTATTTTTTAAGCAGAAGTGAACCTCAATGCAGTATTATACAGCCCACAAAATTAAGGAAAAGTTGCTTCCTGTCATAAATATCAATTGAATAATGCAGTCGTACGCATGTTAGGCCGGGAATGGGGTAAGAAACCCTATATTAATACTTTTAATTGAAATAACATCAAAATAATTTTAAAAACAAAATTCCCAGCCTGTCAACGAAGGGTCGTATGTGATGTTTTTTTGCATTTGACATTTTCGGTACATGCGACCTTTTTTGACAAAAGGTCGTATACACGGAATTTTTTATTTCGGCATTTTTTGTCGAAAAGGCTTTTTGTGACAATAGGTCGAATGATCGATTTTCGTTCTACAGGAGTGTTCGTCAATTACGTCGAAATGTTTCGCAATAATATTTTATTAAAATATTAAAATATCGGCACAATTTTTTTTTAACGAAAGGAACTGTATATTCTCTATCTTTTAACGTAATAAGCTCGAAATATCCAATTTTGTTACATACGACCTATTCAAAATTCAGTCTAGAAATGTATTTTAAATTGGGATCGCGTTTGGCAATCGATTGGAGATGGCGCAAGAATCATTGTTATTGAAAACGCAGCCCGATTGCGGCTGTCAAATGCATTGGCTGCGTTCGACGGTTGTAATTCAGCTGCATCCTTAGGTACTGCCGCAATCAGTTGAGTACACAGCAAAAAATTATGTAATGTGCATCGATGTAATTTAAGCGATGTACCAAAATTTCTATGTGATGTCTGTATCATAATGCACGTTAACATTCATTTTGATGTAATTTTACATTGCTTAGAAATTACACAAAAGCTAGATTCAGCAATTTCCCTTACGTCGCATTTGTGTAATATTCGATGTTTAAAGCATCGAATATTACACAGAAAATGCTGCAACCAATAGAATCCAACAGTTGTGTAAAATTACACAGATTTTGGATACAATATTATATGCATTCATAATATAATTTTCCTCGCAACACTGCGCACTTGATGTCTGAGACGTCGGCGCTGTTTCGTCGCCATGTTGATTCGCTCGTTGATTTTCACGGTTTTTTTTCTCTCGCGGATTTATTAGTTTTCTTTGTTTTTAATTCATTTAATTAAGCCTAATTCACAATTAATGTTACGGGACGACGGCAAAGGAGACAAAAAGCGGATTTCTGAATACGGGACAGCAGGCGGACAATCCTCAATATATAATTCAAAGTGCAAGTTTAACTCCTTTGGTTTCTGGTGATTTGGAGTTCCGCGATGTGCAATGGCCAAGAAAGGTTCAGGTGAACCGGTTGCTTTTTTGATACCGCTTTTCGAAAAAGTAAAACGATAGATCAAGTTCTAAGCTGAAGTTCTCCAGGATTTTAAAAAGATTGAAGCCATTCGAGGGTTTCGCATTTTGCGGCCATTCACATCCTGCCGGATGTGATCGTTGTCATGGCCTGCAGGCAAAATCAAAAGTGCCAGCGTCTTTTTGAGATGGGTTTCGGCGAGCAACTGACGGAGACCTTGCAAAGGATTCCCGCGGCAAAACATATGAATCTGTTCCGTACAACGCTGTCGAAGTTGCTGGCAGCTGCTGGTCGACTTTGCGAAGGCTGGCTTGAGCGACCAATGCTGATGCGATCGGATGTAGAGTCTGAAACTCCGGAAGCCCTGGATTTGAACTTCGCTTGTAGGTTGGTCTAACGATTTGCTTCCTGAATTGAGTCCGAAGGTCAAACACGGTCCCATCACGTTGAATTGATTTCTCGGGTGAGTATTTAGTAGGTTATTCAGTTTACAAGCTTGATCACTTTTTGAGGAGTAGGTATACAAATGTCAAAATCTGCACATCCTCATCTCGTTTAATTAATATCAAGTGATAAAGCTCGTAAGCTGAACAGACATATAATAATTAAAGTGGATTTATTTGGAAACGTTGATTAAAGTCTTTCCATTTCTTACAGATACAGATTTTTAGTATGTTTGCTGATGGAAAATCAATATGGTGAGTATTCATTAGGGTATAATGTAAAATAGTAAACATAGGGGAAATGACGGCGTCGGCAGGTTTTGTTCTATTATTGCCAGAAGGGTTTTTGTTGACCAAATTTTATGAAATTTGGCCACAATATTCTTTGATATGCAGAGAATGTTTAGGCTAAATTTGAGCATAATTTGTTATAGAAAACCTCTCTGACAATAATAGAACAAAACCTTCCGAAGCCGTCATTTCCCCTAGTTACAGTATTACAGCATAATAAAAACATTTTTCTATGAAATTTTATTAAAAGATATCTATTACTAATTATTTTACCCTATTTGTTCTGATTATAAATAATTGTAGTTTATATTTTATTTCCTTTTTTTTTCAGGCTAATCACGGTGTACCTCCGCCTTGTCTTTTTTTTTTCGCTCGGTCCGACTACACGTCGCCAACTATACGCAGTCTATACGAAGGGGGCGTACATCATCTTTCTGATCGTACCTCTTTGCTCACATAGGACCTTCTCATGCTTGTCAGATCGCTATCAGGAACCATTATCCACGGGATACAATTTGTATTGTGAAAGAAAAAGTCCATAATAATCTAGCTTGGTAAGTTTTCATATACCTACTAGTTAAAAGAGTTTACTTTTTATCCCTATTTTTCCAGATTTTACATTTACGTGCACGGCATGTTTGAAACGACTATCGAGAAATCTGACTTGCTCCACCGCGCGATGCAACGAGTTCGATTGCTGGTTGAAAGGAATCTCTTTGCTACCACTTGATGTATTGGAACTCCTAAAGAATGACCTGACCGGACCGGAAGTGTAACGTAAGTGCATAGTAATAAGTTAGATCTCCAAATGATTTTCTCAACATATTCGATCCCGAACGGAGTACTTCTATGATTCAAAACAGAAACGGATACGAATTGAACATCTTTGATTTTTTTTAAATTATGGATGGTACTCGTGAAGGATTTGCTATTAATACTGAATCATTTGGGGATTACCAGCTATCCTTAAGAAATAGTTTGTGAATTCCGGCTAGGATATTGTGGTGATTCCGAACAGAATCTTTTGTGGATTCCAAGTGGAATAGTTTGGGAATTCCAAGTGGAATACTGTGGAGTTTTCGAGCGTATTCCTTCAGAGTGGAATCTTTTAGTGATTTCGATTGAGATCCTTTGGGGATCACGAGCGGAATCCTTTGAGAATTCCGGACGAATTATTTTGGGGATCAAAATATTTTGTGGATGCTAAGTTTAACTTTTGTGGTGCGTTCCGAGCGGAATTTATTTATTATCAGACTAAGGCCGGAGTGGCCTGTGCTGCACATAAAAGTTTCCTCCATTCAGCTCGGTCCATGGCTGCACTTCGCCAACCACGCAGTCTGCGGAGGGTCCGCAAATCGTCCTCCACCTGATCGATCCACCTTGCCCGCTGTGCACCTCGCCTTCTTGTTCCCGTCGGATCGTTGTCGAGAACCATTTTCACCGGATTACTGTCCGACATTCTGGCTACGTGTCCGGCCCATCGCAGTCTTCCGATTTTCGCGGTGTGAACGATGGATGGTTCTCCCAACAGCTGATGCAACTCGTGGTACATTCGCCTCCTCCACGTACCGTCCGCCATCTGCACCCCACCACAGATGGTACGCAACACTTTCCTTTCAAAAACTCCAGTGCACGTTGGTCCTCCACGAGCATCGTCCAGGTCTCGTGTCCGTAGAGAACTACCGGTTTTATAAGCGTTTTGTAGATAGTCAGTTTGGTACGGCGGCGAACTCTATTCGATCGGAGCGTCTTACGGAGTCCAAAGTACGTACGATTTCCAGCCACTATGCGCCTCCGAATTTCTCTGCTGGTATCGTTATCGGCGGTCACCAGTGAGCCCAAGTACACGAATTCTTCAACCACCTCGATTTCGTCACCACCGATAGAAACTCGTGGTGGGTGGCTTACATTGCCCTCCCTCTTCCCTACCTCTTCCTATCATGTACTTCGTCTTCGACGTGTTGATGACTAGTCCAATCCGTTTAGCTTCGCTTTTCAGTCTGATGTAGGCTTCCTCCATCCTCTCAAAGTTACGTGCCATGATATCAATGTCGTCGGCGAAACCAAATAACTGGACGGACCTCGTGAAAATCGTACCACTCGTGTCAATCCCTGCCCTTCGTATTACTCCCTCCAAAGCGATGTTGAATAGCAGACACGAGAGACCATCACCTTGCCGTAACCCTCTACGCGTTTCGAAGGGACTCGAGAATGCCCCTGAAACTCTAACTACGCACATCACCCGATCCATCGTCGCCTTGATCAACCGTATTAGTTTATCCGGAAATCCGTTTTCGTGCATTAGCTGCCATAACTGGTCCCGATCGATTGTATCATATGCGGCTTTGAAGTCGATAAATAGATGATGTGTGGGCACGTTGTATTCGCGGCATTTCTGCAATACCTGACGTATGGCGAACACCTGGTCTGTGGTAGAGCGTTCACCCATAAATCCCGCCTGGTACTGCCCCACGAACTCTCTTGCAATTGGTGTTATTCGGCGGCATAAAATTTGGGAGAGTACCTTGTAGGCGGCGTTCAGCAATGGAATTCCCGGAGGAACTTCCGGAGGAATTCCCGGAGGAACTTCCGGAGGAATTCCCGGAGGAACTTCCGGAGGAATTCCCGGAGGAACTTCCGGAGGAATTCCCGGAGGAACTTCCGGAGGAATTCCCGGAGGAACTTCCGGAGGAATTCCCAGAGGAACTTCCGGAGGAATTCCCGGAGAAACTTCCGGAGGAATTCCCGGAGGAACTTCCGGGGGAATTCCCGAAAGAACTTCCAGAGGAATTCCCGAAGAAACTTCCAGAGGAATTCCCGGAGAAACTTCCGGAGGAATTCCCGGAGGAACTTCCGGAGGAATTCCCGGAGGAACTTCCGGAGGAATTCCCGGAGGAACTTCCGGAGAATTCCCGGAGGAACTTCCGGAGAATTCCCGGAGGAATTCCCGGAGGAACTTCCGGGGAGGAATTCCCGGAGGAACTTCCGGGGAGGAATTCCCGGAGGAACTTCCGGGGAGGAATTCCCGGAGGAACTTCCGGGGAGGAATTCCCGGAGGAACTTCCGGGGAGGAATTCCCGGAGGAACTTCCGGGGAGGAATTCCCGGAGGAACTTCCGGAGGAATTCCCGGAGGAACTTCCGGAAGGAATTCCCGGAGGAACTTCCGGAAGGAATTCCCGGAGGAACTTGGGGAGGAATTGGAAGGAACTTCCGGGAGGAATTCCCGGAGGAACTTCCGGGGAGGAATTCCCGGAGGAACTTCCGGGGAGGAATTCCCGGAGGAACTTCCGGGGAGGAATTCCCGGAGGAACTTCCGGGGAGGAATTCCCGGAGGAACTTCCGGGGAGGAATTCCCGGAGGAACTTCCGGGGAGGAATTCCCGGAGGAACTTCCGGGGAGGAATTCCCGGAGGAACTTCCGGGGAGGAATTCCGGGAGGAACTTCGGAGGAATTCCCGGAGGAACTTCGGAGGAATTCCCGGAGGAACTTCCGGAGGAATTCCTGAGGAACTTCGGAGGAATTCCCGGAGGAACTTCCGGAGGAATTCCCGGAGGAACTTCCGGAGGAATTCCCGGAGGAACTTCCGGAGGAATTCCCGGAGGAACTTCCGGAGGAATTCCCGGAGGAACTTCCGGAGGAATTCCCGGAGGAAATTCCAGAGGAATTCCTGGAGGAACTTCCGGAGGAATTCCCGGAGGAACTTCCGGAGAATTCCCGGAGGAACTTCCGGAGGAATTCTCGGAGGAACTTCCGGGGAGGAATTCCCGGAGGAACTTCCGGGGAGGAATTCCCGGAGGAACTTCCGGGGAGGAATTCCCGGAGGAACTTCCGGGGAGGAATTCCCGGAGGAACTTCTGGGAGGAATTCCCGGAGGAACTTCCGGGGAGGAATTCCTGAGGAACTTCAGGGAGGAATTCCCGGAGGAACTTCCGGGAGGAATTCCCGGAGGAACTTCAGGAGGAATTCTGGAGGAACTTCCGTGGAGGAATTCCCGGAGGAACTTCCGGGGAGGAACTTCCGGAGGAATTCCCGGAGGAACTTCCGGAGGAATTCCCGGAGGAACTTCCGGAGGAACTTCCGGAGGAACTTCCGGAGGAATTCCCGGAGGAACTTCCGGAGGAATTCCCGGAGGAACTTCCGGGGAGGAATTCCCGGAGGAACTTCCGGGGAGGAATTCCCGGAGGAACTTCCGGGGAGGAATTCCCGGAGGAACTTCCGGGGAGGAATTCCCGGAGGAACTTCCGGGGAGGAATTCCCGGAGGAACTTCCGGAGGAATTCCCGGAGGAACTTCCGGAGGAATTCCCGGAGGAACTTCCGGAGGAATTCCCGGAGGAACTTCCGGATGAATTCCCGGAGGAACTTCCGGATGAATTCCCGGAGGAATTCCCGGAGGAACTTCCGGAGGAATTCCCGGAGGAACTTCCGGAGGAATTCCCGGAGGATCTTCCGGAGGAATTCCGGAGGAATTTTGACGGGCTTCTGTCGCTCTCATCGCTCCTTTTCTGCTGTGTGCCAAAAGAAAATATGGTGTTGACTACTCTCCCGAAATGGTAATTTTTGTATGGAATTTGGAAAACTTGGTTGAATATATACTTTTTGTTACATCAAAATGATCGTTGAAAAATTTCAAAAGTTTTGTCAGTTGGGTTTTGCAAAATTCGGTTCCTTTATGCCTCAAATCATCGGAGAGAGGTACGAGCGAAAATTTAAGTTGTCTGTTAGGATTTCACTCGGAATCTCTCAAATATTCCCGGCGAAAATCTGAAGGTTTCCAATCGGAATTCTTGAATGTTTCCCATCGCAATCCCTAAATGAATAAAAACGCTAAGGTATTCCTGTCGGAATCCTTGAAGAACTTCCATTAGAATCTCTAAAGATTCTCGTCAGAATCCCTCGAGGATTTCCGTCCGATTCCCTCAAGGATTCCTATCGGGATCGCTAAAGAATTTACGTCAGAATATCTAAAGGATTTCTGTCGGAATCCCCAAAAGATTTCCGTCGGAACCTCTCAAAGATTCCCATTGGAAAGGCTTTCCGTCGGAATTTCTCAAGTATGCGCGTCAGACCACCTCAAGGATTCCCTTCAAAATCGCTTATGGATTCCCGTCGAAATCTCTAAAGATTTCCCAACGGAATTCCTATAAATGTTTCCCATCACAATCTCAAATGAATCGCTAAAAGATTACCGTCAAAATCTCTGAAGGTTTCCGATTGGAATTCCTCATCGCAATCCCCTAAATGAATCCCATTGAATTCCCTGAGGGATTCTTGTCGGAATTCGTAAAGGATTCCTATCGGAATCCTTGAAAGAGTCTCATCGGAACCCCGGAATGCCCTGTATGATTCCCGTCGGAGTCTTTAGAGGTTTCCCATCGCAATCCCTAAATGATTCCAATCAAGATCTTTAAGGGATTCCTGTCGGAATCAGTAAAGGATTTGCTTTGGCCTGATTTTAATCGGAATCCCTCGAGGATTTCCGCCCGAATCCGTCAAGAATTTCCATCGGGATCGCTAAAAAAATATGTCGGAATCACTACCCTAACAGCACAATTCACATTGATTTGGTTGAAATAACTCATATATGACCAAATTTAGTCGTATATGAGTTGAATAGACAGATTTACAACATGTGTGTGTTGCTCGGGTAAAGAATAGAGGAGTGCGCCGGTCCGATATTCGTCGGCGGCGGCGTTTGTCAGAATTTTGGTCGGCGGCGGCGGCGTTTTCGGCGTCACGCCGAAAGCCTTTTTACCCAGCGGCGGCGGCGGCGTGAATCGGCGTGGCGATTTTTTTCATTACGTTTTTCTAAGATTTTTTTATGCATTTTTTCGGGATATTTTCAAGACATTAATTTTTTGATTTTCGCATGAAAAATCTAATGAACTTCTCCAGAAAAATCTGGAGAAAAACCAAAATTTGGAAAATATTTTCGGATTGTTTGAAGTTTCGAGAAATCTTTGGAATTACCAAAAGAAACTCTTTTGAATTCCCAAATAAAATTGTTTGGAATTTCAGCAGAAAATTTGTCGCAATTTACATGAGAAACTTCAGAATTTTCTACAGGAAAAATTTCGGAAATTTATGAAAAGTTCTTGTTGAGTTTCTGTTGAGTATTCTTCCAAGTTTGCACAGAACATTATTGATAATTGTAGCAGAGTGCGGCTGGTTGAATGGATGTTTTACCGTTGACTTTCTCAGTCTATAATAATTAAGACGGCTAGTTTGGCATGACCAACGATAAAACAGTCAATTCTTAAGAATTCCCGCAGAAGACTCTAAGGAGTTTTCGAGAACAATTCTCTGGAATGTTCAGGAGAAATTCTCCGTAAGTTTAACGGAAACTTCTTTAGAATGTCCGCTGATGATTATTTTGTTTGAGAATGATTCAACAATAAATTGTTCGAAATTATTGGAATTCTACGGAAAATTCTTTGTACAGTAGACGTTCGATAACTGAAAGCCGTTTAACTGCAATGCTTTTAACTGCATTTCGAAAGTTACATCAATTTTGCAGTTATCGAACAGCGGAGCTTCAAAACTATGTCAAAGTCGATGATAACTGCATAACTGCGGTGAACAATCAGATGCACTTCTATTTTGACGACGTCTGACAATTGTTTGACGTCTAGAATGCGTCATGTTGTAGTTGTCGAAAGGCTGGTGTATTGCCCGTAAGAAATTCTTGGGAAATTCTATTGGCCGAAAGCCGTATTTCCGAACTGGTAATTTGGCCGAAAGATTCGTTTTCCCTCACAGGTCGTTTGGCCGAATAGGTCATCAGCCAAAAATGCCGATTAGCCGATATGGTTGTTTGACAAAATGGGTCATTTGTCCGAAAATATCGTTTAGGCTAACAGGTCATACGGCCAAATGTCAATAACTGAATGGGTGACTTAGTCCATAATATCCATCCGTTTGGCCTAATGACATTTACGTTGAAAGACTGTAGAACGAAGTTTCATAACCTCTCTACTTTTGAGTCCATACTGGCATTTAAGCCAAAAGCCGTCTAACCAAATCCCATTAAGCCGAATTGAGTCCTAAAATGAAGTATCAAAATTCGATTTACTTTCAGGGAACGATGCAGCTAATCACCCTAAACGCATTCGTTTTTATTCCAACTCAAAAGTCACAAGGAACATTGAAATAGTTTTTGATTTGATGTCACAGGAAGCTAATTCTGCTATACGTTTTGTTATTTTAACCGTTAAAACGACCAAAAAGATATCAAATTAAGTAAACATAATCGATGATTTCACAACATGAAAACAAGTTATCGCTTTGCTCTTATGCTTTGCTCGGGTAGGCTTCTACCGATTAGTCTTTTCGGTTAAACGATTCGGCCTATCAACTTTCAGTCTTGTGACTTTCTGCCGAACAACTCTTTTCTGTTCAAAAATTCAATTTCAATTAGATTTTTTTTTATTTCAACGAGAACTCTTTAGCAATTTTCACGCTTAGTTTTTACGGAGAGCTCTTCGAAGTTTTAACAAGATATTGATTGGAATTTTCATGGAAATAATTGGTATCTTCATGAAAAAATGTCTGAGTTTCAACGTGATGTTGTAGAGATCTATCAGGAAATTATACGGAAAATCCAATGAATAGTAGAAATGGTAGTAGAATAGTAGAAACTCCTAAGTTTCTACTGAAACTTTCAATCGGCGTGGAAATTTATAGATCAGCGGCGTGACAAATTTTAAACGGCGGCGCGCCGATGCAAAAATGTCAGCGGCGGCGGCGTGCCAAAAACTGCCGGCGGCGGCGGCGTGGCGCGGCGGCGCACACCTCTAGTAAAGAATTCCCATCATATGATCTCAAGAACTTCCCTAGGAATCTCTCAAGGTTTTGTGTCGGAATCCTTTAAGAATTTGCGTTGGAAGGATTCCCGTAAGGATCTTTAAAAGATTTCCGTCGGAATCCCTCAAGTATGTGCGTCAGAACCCTCAAAGGATTCCCTTCAGAATCCCTTATGGATTTCCGTTGGAATCTGTTTGAATTCCCGTTGACATCTCTGAAGGTTTCCCATCGGAAATCCTAAATGTTTCCCATCGCAATCCCTAAGAGAGTCCCGCTGAAATCCCCAAAAGATTCCCATCGCAAGCCCTAAAAGATTCCCGTCAAAATTCCACAAGGATTCTGCGGAATCCCTCAAGGATTCAAGTCGGCAACCTATAATCATTCCCGTTGGAGTCTTTGGAAGTTTCCCATCGAAAACCTATAATCATTCCCGTTGGAGTCTTTGGAAGATTCCCATCGGAATTGCTAAATGTTTCCCATTGCAATCCCTTAATGATTCCCATCAAAATCGCTGTCATTTTAGTATTAGCAGATTCAGAAGGGGTCTCCAGTAGCCTTGCGAGCAACGGCGTATGATTCCCAATCCGGAGATGACGAGTTCGATTCTCGGCCCGGTCTAGGATGTTTTCGGGTTGGAAATTTTCTCGACACCCTGGGCATAGTGTATCCTTGTACTTCACACAAGATACGTACTCATGCAATGACGGGCATAGAAAAGGGAAAAGCTTTAAATTAATAACTGAGGAAATGCTAATACAAAACTAATTTGAAAAACAGGCCAAGTTCCAGCTGGAATGTTGAGCCATTGAAGAAAAGGAAGAAGAAGATTCAGAATTTAAACCTGAAATCCATAAAAGTTCAGATCAACTGTGTAATCAATGGATTTTCTTTTATAGGACCTTGGACGGTAAATCTACAGAGAGAATTGGTGCGTCTGTGCATGAAGGTCATTAATTCAACTGCTCCGCTAGGAATTCACAATCAGCATGTTGCCTTTAGCCGTGTGTACTGCAGATGGCATTCCGGCATTGCCGTAGCTGAATGGAACCTTCTCTTTACGAGAGAAAATGAACGTTCGATGGTATCGCAGATCTGGCTGCGCGATCTAGAAAAGATATAATTGTTTATTGTTTAATATGTTTTTATCAAAATATTCTATAGAAATATATTTATAACAGAATCAAGTGATACAAATAACTTTATGAAAGAAAACTACCATAAAAACTCAATTAAACGATTTTAAAAGTATTTTTTGAATCACATTCTTTTACATTGCTCTGATTACGTCGTCCAATTTATTACGTCGATACGAAATTACATCGCTCTTGTTTATTACACAGGAGGCTATGGTGTACATCGCCCAGTGTAATAATCAACAGTCGATGGATTCAACGGGTTGCAGCGATTTCGATGTAATATTCAACAACTTTTTTTGCTGTGTAGATGGCAGGAGTGGGCCAACGTATATCAATTCAAAACTTTACACAGGATTTTCAATAAAATTTGTTCTAGCTTCAATGTCTGTTATCTGTGGTTGCAGTTAGTTATTGGAAAGGTACATTGGGGACACAATACAGAAGGGGTTGATTGCAAAAATGGACTGTTTCTGTGGAATCGGCGTTTGGCGTGATAGTTTGGTTACTGGGAGCGATTCCATTTATTCAAACAAATTTATTGCGTCGTCACTCTTCGACGCGCGTTTATGATTCTGCTATCGAAGGGTTATTTTCTGTCAATGCCAATTGCCAAACTATTAATTTTTGGACTTTTATGAACATTCTTGCATCTCGGATCAATCTACCCTTGTGTAAAATAATGGTACTGTAAAGAACCGATATTTTTCCAATAATGGAACTTTTCAATCCTCAACTACAACAAAACATAATCAAAATCTTGTGAGGAAATTCCATTTGGCTGCTACTGACGCCATTCATTCGAACAAACTCATTGCATCATCTCCCTCCGACGCGCGCTTGTGGTTCTGCTACCGAAGGGCAACTTTCTGTCGTCGCCAAACGATTAAGTTTTGCACTTTGAAGGAATTTATTATTTATTTATTCAGACTAAGGCCGAAGTGGACTGTGCGGTATATAAGAGTCTTCTCCATTCGGCTCGGTCCATGGCTACACGTCGCCAACCACGCAGTCTACGGAGGGTCCGCAAGTCATCTTCCACCTGATCGATCCACCTTGCCCGCTGCGCACCTCGCCTTCTTGTGCCCGTCGGATCGTTGTCGAGAACCATTTTCACCGGGTTACTGTCCGACATTCTGGCTACGTGCCCGGCCCATCGCAGTCGTCCGATTTTCGCGATGTGAACGATGGATGGTTCTCCCAACAGCTGATGCAATTCGTGGTTCATTCGCCTCCTCCACGTACCGTCCGCCATCTGCACCCTACCATAGATGGTACGCAGCACTTTCCTTTCGAAAACTCCAAGTGCGCGTTGGTCCTCCACGAGCATCGTCCAGGTCTCGTGTCCGTAGAGGACTACCGGTCTAATTAGCGTTTTGTAGATTGTCAGTTTGGTACGGCGGCGAACTCTATTCGATCGGAGCGTCTTGCGGAGTCCAAAGTACGTACGATTTCCAGCCACTATGCGTCTCCGAATTTCTCTGCTGGTGTCATTTTCGGCAGTCACCAGTGAGCCCAAGTACACAAATTCTTCTACCACCTCGATTTCGTCACCACCGATGCAAACTCGCGGTGGGTGGCTCACATTGTCTTCTCTTGAACCTCTTCCTATCATGTACTTCGTCTTCGACGTGTTGATGACTAGTCCGATCCGCTTAGCTTCCCTCTTCAGTCTGATGTAGGCTTCCTCCATCTTCTGAAAGTTACGTGCCATAATATCTATGTCGTCGGCGAAACCAAATAGCTGGACGGACTTATTGAAAATTGTACCACTCGTGTTAATCCCTGCTCTTCGTATTACACCTTCCAAAGCGATGTTGAATAGCAAACACGAAAGACCATCACCTTGCCGTAACCCTCTGCGGGTTTCGAAGGGACTCGAGAATGCCCCTGAAACTCGAACTACGCACATCACCCGATCCATCGTCGCTTTGATCAACCGTGTCAGTTTATCCGGAAAACCGTGTTCGTGCATTAGCTGCCATAGCTGGTCCCGATCGATTGTATCATATGCGGCTTTGAAGTCGATGAATAGATGATGTGTGGGCACGTTGTATTCGCGGCATTTCTGCAGTACTTGGCGAATGGCAAACACCTGGTCCGTGGTGGAGCGTTCGCCCATAAAACCCGCCTGGTACTGCCCCAAGAACTCCCTTGCAGTTGGTGCTAGTCGACGGCATAAAATTTGGGAGAGTACCTTGTAGGCGGCGTTCAGCAATGTGATTGCGCGGTAGTTGCTACAATCCAGCTTATCGCCCTTTTTGTAGATGGGACACACGACACCTTCCATCCACTCCTGCGGCAAAACTTCCTCCTCCCAAATCTTGGTAATGACCCAGTGCAGCGCTCTAGTCAGTGCCTCACCACCGTGTTTAAATAGCTCTCCTGATAGTTGGTCAACCCCAGGGGCTTTGTTGTTCTTCAGCCGGCCAATCTCCTCCTGGATTTCCTGGAGATCCGGAGCCGGTAGAATTATGTCCTGTGCGCGTTCTCCCAGGTCCATCACCATACCGCCATCTTCGTCTGCCACATCGCCATTCAGGTGTTCTTCGTAGTGCTGCCGCCACCTTTGGATCACCTCACGCTCGTTCGTAAGAAGGTTCCCGTTTATGTCCTTACACATATCGGGCTGTGGCACGTGGCCCTTACGTGAACGGTTTAACTTCTCATAGAACTTTCGTGTGTTATTAGCGCGGTACAGTTGCTCCGTTTCTTCACGGTCTCGATCTTCCTGCTGGCGCTTTTTCCTCCGGAAAATCGAGTTTTGTCTGTTCCGCGCCTGTTTATATCGTGCCTCGTTCGCCCTCGTGCGGTGTTGCAGCAATCTCGCCCATGCTGCATTCTTCTCTTCCACTAACTGCTCACATTCGCCGTCATACCAGTCATTTCTCGGGGCACCGTGCCAAGTGCAGCGGTTGCGGTGCTACCAATGGCGGATATCTCTCCAGCCATCGTCAAGAGAGACTGCGCCTAGCTGCTCTTCCGTTGGGAGTGCCACTTCCAGCTGCTGCGCGTATTCTTGGGCTAGTCTACCGTCTTGTAGCCGCCCAATGTTAAGCCGCGGCGTCCGACTTCGACGCGTGTTGTACACCGTCGAGTTTTGAGCGCAGGCATACTGCAACGAGGTAGTGGTCGGATTCAATATTCGCACTGCGGTAAGTGCGGACGTTCGTGATGTCGGAGAAGAATTTACCGTCGATTAGAACGTGGTCGATTTGGTTTTCCGTTTCTTGGTTAGGTGATCTCCATTTGGCCTTGTGGATATTTTTGCGGGGAAAGAAGGTGCTTCGGACTACCATTCCGCGGGAGGCTGCAAAGTTTATGCATCGTTGGCCGTTGTCATTCGATACGGTGTGCAGACTATCCGGTCCGATGACCGGTCTATACATTTCCTCCCTTCCTACCTGTGCGTTCATGTCACCGATGACGATTTTAACGTCCCTCAGTGGGCATCCATCGTATGTCTGCTCCAGCTGTGCATAGAACGCTTCTTTCTCGTCGTCGGGTCTCCCTTCGTGTGGGCAGTGCACGTTGATGATGCTATAGTTGAAGAAACGGCCTTTAATCCTCAGCTTGCACATCCTTGCGTTGATTGGCTGCCACCCAATCACGCGTTGGCGCATCTTACCCAGCACTATGAAGCCGGTTCCCAGCTCGTTGGTGGTGCCACAGCTTTGGTAGAAGGTAGCCGCTCGATGCCCGCTTTTCCACACTTTCTGTCCTGTCCAGCAAATCTCCTGCAGCGCCACGACGTCGAAGTTGCGGGGATGTAATTCACTTTGAAGGAAATTCATCTCTAATTAATCTTCTTTTGTATGAAATGGTAATTCGGAGAAACATTGATATCATTTCCAATGACTAACGAAACAAAATCAAAGAATCTTAGCAGAAAAATTCACTTTCCGTCGACGACAGCCAAATCGATGAAGACGCCACCTTAGTGAAAAATGTCGTTTAGCTGCCTTAATATTTCAAATGGCGCATTTTAAAAACAATAAATCTTTTCAAAATCGTCATTATCATTTAACGGATAAATCCAAAAACTTAAGTCGAACAGTCTGTTTGTCTGGGTAATTTTTTTTTCCCAACGGTCATAACCCCTTCTTTGATAAATAGGTTAAGTCCTGAGGACTCTTTGTAATTTATTCTTGAAGTCCCGCTCTCTTTGCCACCGCAGCGCTATAAAAAAAACGATGAATGTACGCTTCCATCGCGGGCGAAAGTCGAACGTTGCAAATTAATATATTTGTGATTGGTTTAGCGCCACGTCTGATTCTGCTTATTTTTCCTTTATTCCGGATATTTCTGACCATAATGTCTTCTAGGATTCTGATGTTATCTACTGAAGGATAAACGAGTTGCTTCAGTGACGATGCGGCCGCAGAGTCGTGTTAATCCCTTTTGCACGGTTGGTTCATCCAACTTGGAGCTACTTTCAGCTTCTTGATTCGGTTAACCTCCGAGCAGTTTGCGTAATGTTAATAAAGTGACACAAATTATGACGAAAAATTCCCTCTATTTATTAGAATCATCTGTCAGTTTCCATACAAATGCGCATTACAAACGAGCAGGAGACCTGTCAAACGTAGAAGATGGCGGTGCTCTTCTTATAGGATTCTAGGGTTGGGGTCCAAAATCATCAAAATTTATTTTAGCGTTTAATTCAGCGTTGTGGAAGAATAGGCAAAGCAAAGGGAATTTTTTTATCTGACGGCGTTGTTCAACAGTTCACCGTTGTTCATCGTTCGTCACAAGAACCACGAAAAAAATGTCGTTGGCAAGATCAGGGGCCTCATTTCGCCCATTGGCCATTTCGCATCTTCTTTCGACAGCTTTTTCGTATGACAATTTGCACGGTCTGCTCGTTTCGAATCAAGATGCGCAATGCCACCCCAGGGCCCAGGTTACACGTAGCTTCGAAGATATTCTCAATCAAGAGAATGTGTTTGACCCTTCCCTTCGTTGAGATCTAATTTGGATGATGGGAGATCTATTACTAGAAAATTTGAAAATATGAAAGCCTTAGGTGATGATGTTATTTTCTACATACCAACTTATCAAAAAACTTCCTGAGAGCTCTTTGTCGTTTTTGATTAATTTATTTAACAAATATTTTCAATTGTCATACTTCTCAGATAAATGAAAAAACGCCAAAGTTGTGTCTTCTAATTATCGCCCAATCAGTTTGCTTTCTTCAATAAGCAAACTGTTCGGAATGATTATTTTAATAAGAATGGTGGTTCATATAAATGACAATTCTATTTTTGCTGATGAGCAATTTTGTTTTCGCCATGGGCATTCAACCACTCATCAATTATTAAGAGTTACGAATTTCTTGATAAGCATTTGACAGTGTTTGGCATGAAGGTTTGATTATAAAATTGATAAATTTTAATTTTCCTCTGTACATTAATAAACTGATCCAAAATTATGTATCAGATTGCTCACTGCAGGTAAACTATCAGAATTCTAAGTCTTATAGATTACTTGTAAGAGCTGGTGTTTTCCAAGGCAGCATATTGTATAACATTGTTACTTCTGACTTACCTGATTTACCACCAGGGTGTCAAAAAACTTTGTTTGCAGATGACACGGGCCTTTCCGCCAAAGGGCGAAGCCCTTTTGTCATTTGTAGTAAAAAAAGTTTGGATATTTTCTCCACTTGCAAAAATGGAAAATTTCCCTAAATGCGTCTAAAACAAATCTTATAATTTTCCCACATAAGTTGAGACCTTCTTATTTGAAACCTTCTAGCAGACACATTGTCACTATGAATGGGGTTTCAATTAATTGGTCTAGCAAAGCTAAATATTTAGGACTGCTAGATCAAAAATTATCTTTTAAATTCACATTGACATTCACATTCACAATAATCGCATTGAAAGGATTTAAGGCGAATGTAACAAATATAATAAGTGTAAACACTTATAAACAGAAAATCATTTCCAATAAAATAATTTTCAATTTTAGACAAAAATCGTTGCAATCTTCTATTGCAATATTCATAGCAAATAAGGATGATAGTGTTAAAAAAACACGGAACACCTAGTCTAAGAGATGAATGCATGTACATATTCGATTAGCAAATAAAATTAATAAAAACAAAATTGTTGGCAAAAAAGTGCAAGGCCAGCATAGGAAAAGAGTGCGATTCTCGCGTTTTCTGGTTAATCCACTCAATTTTCAGAGTTGAAATATTCAATTGATCATTTTCAAACCCCCTCCCAACCCTCCTATGTCACACTTTTTGTATGAAGCGTCTGAAAAGAGAAAACCGACTCTCATGCGAAAAGGGACAGAAAAGCACTGTAAATAGTGTTTCAATGCTAATTGATAATTCCTACTACAACTAAATCAGTTTTGTTTTTAGAATTACCTTTATTTTATCATTGCGAATGGAATAAACATCGATATAGTGATCATTTTATGAGATGATTATTAATACACAATCTAGTTCTAATTCTACATGCGAAAGTTTAATAATTTTAAATAGGGTTCAAAGTATCCTTTCAGTACTAAATCTACATTATGTTTCTGAACATTTCTTAATCTATGATAAAATTGCATCAATAATTATTATTTAGCTTTAGAATTCGGCAGGATCGACCGGGCCTGGTCACACTTCTGGAAAGCCCTCAGACTCGATAATCAAAGCATGTTCCAAAATCACTTTTCCCTCTTTATATCTGAAATAAAAATATTGATTAATCAAAGGTTACATTTCTTACCTTGATGTGCGTGTTTTGCTAACGTTATTTAACCTAATACCCTCGCAAAATAATGGAATTAGTTTATTAAGCGACTTGCACAAAATCGAAGGTGGTATTATAAGGCTAGACTATTGCATGAGAATAGCATCACTTCCTTGCGTTTTCACGTGTATGATTTGAGACTACCCCTTAAATATTAGGCATCCACTACCGAACCGAAATCTCAGCCGTTGATTTCATAGGTGATATGGAAACTTTTCCAAATTCCAGTGACATTGACTAACTTGGACTTACGTACTGTGCGTGCATGCAGCCAGACTAAGAGCTACATTAATTGATATTGTATAGCAAAACTAGACATGAGACTTTATATACATTATTTTGAATGAAAACTAGATTGCAATTGTAATTTATTGTAATAACGGAAGCCTACAGGTTATCCTATATTCTAGGTCAAGGAAGAGATGTAAGAAAATTGATATCAAGTGATATAGCTCACAGTCTGGACGGGACATAAAATTACTTCAGCAGAATGCCAATAACTAAGCCAAATAAATTTTAATATTCTCGTTGTTTTCAGCATTTGAATAAGCATCAATTTTTTTAGGAGCTGAATGCTTCATCGTAA
Source organism: Armigeres subalbatus (assembly GCF_024139115.2). Taxonomy (NCBI): domain Eukaryota; kingdom Metazoa; phylum Arthropoda; class Insecta; order Diptera; family Culicidae; genus Armigeres; species Armigeres subalbatus. The sequence goes on from NC_085139.1 coordinate 224,027,908, forward strand.
GCTAGTTAGATTTATAAAATACATACATATTGCCGATATTTCTCCATAAAAATATCAAACAAGTACCGCTTAAATGTTGACAGATTTGGATAAAATTTTGTCCATAGCATCACAGCATCAAATAGCATGGAAAAAGAGAAAATTTTGAAAAAAAATATTATCCCATACTGTAGCTTATTGTCCCTTGTGGGACAATAATGCGTATAACGGTGCAATACATATTTTAAAGAATGTCTGGCAACCCTGAATATGTCTACGTCACTAATTATGAAGAAAAAAACACGACTTACTTTTGGGACTCCTCCGTCGCAAATTCGTACATCCAGCCGAGCTTGGCTTTGCAATTTTTACACATCACGTCCCGAACAATGTGACGTCCGGTTAGCATGACCCGATCCTGCACCGCAGAATAGGTCAGGTTGACGACCCGCTTGAAGAGAAAGGCCCTTCCGGTGGCCCCCGTAAATCGAGTGCTGATCAGTTCCCGTTTGTTGGTCAGATTGGTTTCGCAGGCCGAGCAGGAGTACAGCTTCTGGCCCCCGATGTGCTCAAGGAATACCTTACCCATGGTGAGATTTTGGTGAGGAATTGGACGACTTTCAATGCACTTTCGCAGATTTTGCTGGAACTTGTAATGATGATTGGTGACAAACTAATCGCTTCCTTTGTTTTGATTTTGATCTTGATCCGTCCCACAGTAAAAAATATAGTTTAATAAATATTTATACACAGAAGGAAAAAACTATCCAAAAGTGACATTAATTTACCCAACTTCGACCTTGCGTGTGGGAAGCCAAATTTGAGTAGAAGATGTCGAAGTGGTCGGCATACAGGATGCCGGATAAAATTGTACTATTGGTTCAATATATAGATAGTGGAATATATAGATGAGCGAATATAAATCGACTGTCTCCAAACGAACTGTCAAACGTGTCTCCAAACGAGCATGACGTCATGATTTCAATGGAAACGTTAAGGGCTGTGACGTCATATGCGCGTGTGCACGGGCAAAAAAATCGACTCAGCCATGCTTTCGCTCATCTATAGATTCTACTATCTATAGTTCAATAGTGCAAACAATTGAATTACCATAGGATAAAATGCCCAATAGTGGACCCCCTAGTAGCAGAATTTTGCTCTTCCTGTCTTAAGGAGTAGAAATTTTCAACATATCGGCACCAACATTTCAAAAGGGCGAAACTGCTTTTGTAAACAAGAGCTTCTCACGTCTCTGGTGGGCTTATTTGTGCTCACCCACACAATCCAGCACCATTAAATGAAAGAAGAGGATTCGATGCTTCCATCAGTGGTATTGGATTGCGTGGGTGGGCTCAAATTAACCCACCAGCGACATGAGATGCTTTTGTTTACAAAACCAGTTACGCCCTTTTGAAATGTTGGTGCCGATATCTGCTTGATATCTATCAACAAGCTCTGCATCTCCTCTTGACGATACATGCATAAAACACTCAAATACACGACGTTATTCGTTGAAATTAACAGACTTTAACTAGCTGAATTCGCCCTATATAGTAGACCCCCCTGACCCCAATGCATGTAATCAAATCATGGGACTGTAAGGTAGGTTCTCCTGATGGAATTTCATAGCAAAATGTTTACATTCAGGCCTCTAGTTTACATTGTGTTGTAATAATGCAAAAATGGCTGGAGGATCCACTATTGTGTAGTATTCATAGTTTATGTTATAATGGTAAAACAAAAATTGTAATGTATTAAATTAAGGGGATTGTATAGTTAAGATACAAACTCATTTAATATTTCTAGACTGAATTTTGAATAGGTCGTATGTAACAAAATTGGATATTTCGAGCTTATTACGTTAAAAGATAGAGAATATACAGTTCCTTTCGTTAAAAAAAAATTGTGCCGATATTTTAATATTTTAATAAAATATTATTGCGAAACATTTCGACGTAATTGACGAACACTCCTGTAGAACGAAAATCGATCATTCGACCTATTGTCACAAAAAGCCTTTTCGACAAAAAATGCCGAAATAAAAAATTCCGTGTATACGACCTTTTGTCAAAAAAGGTCGCATGTACCGAAAATGTCAAATGCAAAAAAACATCACATACGACCCTTCGTTGACAGGCTGGGAATTTTGTTTTTAAAATTATTTTGATGTTATTTCAATTAAAAGTATTAATATATTAGTGGTATTCGGTTAAGTATCCAGTACGCCACGGATTGGTCGAAGATTGCGAGGATGGAACGCTTTCTGAAGCAGTGCCGAACTATAGAAGATCATCAGTTTTTGTTGACAGAGTTCCCTTTAAAGTTTAAACATACCGGAGAACAGAGAATACAGCGCGGAGATTATGTTCGAGACCTTCACCACCGCGTACCGGGGTTGTATATTGCAGTGCAGGCGGTTCTGGCGCTGGCAGCTAGTTGGGTGTCTCGTCCGGTAGAGGAAAGAACGCTGACGGGAATTGTGGCGACGATGTGACGCACGTGATTCCTGTGGCCGACGGCGACGTCATGGGATAGTGAATCTAGCACATTCCAAACGCTGGTCAGAACATCACTTCTTCTGTTCAGAGCTTCCTTTATGAACATGAGGTTGGAATATCCCTGGAACAGAGCATCGAGACGGCCAAGCCGATCAAGGAATGGCTTGGCTACATCTATCTGAACATCGCAAAGCAGCCATTCGTGGGCGACGTGTTGAGGTGAGTTCAGGATTTCGGTCAAAAGGCTTCAGCGTAATATCAAATGTATAGTAAATGCTCGGTTAAGAATTACTGAGAACTTGAGCGAGGGACGAATCAAGTCTAAACCAATTGACGTTCCGATGATTTCCCATCATATGCAATAATACGTGGTTTGGCGAAAGTATGTTGGTCTCAACGGTGCAATTTTACCTATTTTCTGAGCATAAGGTGAAATCTCAACACTATGTATTACAAATGATTTTATAACTTAATTATTGAAATTATATAAGAGCATTACAGGTGAGAAAACATTTGCTTAATTTTAAAGAAAAAGGAAGTATCTTCGACAGTGCCGGTAACACGCTTATCGGTCTGAAGTTTTTGGGTTGTGTGCGATTGGGAAGTTTCGGAAATGGTGTTATAAATGCCTTTTCCAGTTTGATGGGAAGGTATTCGTTTCAATGATCGAGTTGAAACGATGACATAGAGCAGGTAAGACGAAAGGGCATAGGAGTTTAATGAAAGAGATTGGTATTGCATCAAGCCCGGCAGCGTTGGTATCAAATATCAAATTCTTAAATTTATTTATCGATCCCGTTAATGTATTCAGATTCAGTATGATACTATGCGCGACTATACTAAGCGGATGGGTTTGAATTCGCACTTTATGGAATATTCCTTCTAAATAGAATATCAAAGCACTCGTAAGCATTTTTGAGCAAACGATGTTAGGAATTGGTCCTTCTGCTAGATGAATCAGATGGTCGCCTAGTAGGCGAAAATGCGCGTTCTGAACTGCCCATGCAGTTTCCATACGATTCTTAATTTTAGTTTTTCACAATTTGCTCAACGTTTCTCGTTATCTTCGCATTTGGAAATATCATAAACCCTTCGGAAACGATAGCTATCATATTTGCTGAAGGAATGAACTAAATCCACCCAGCCGTTTTCGCGTTATGCGGATACGAACACATACCATTTCATTTTTATTATATAGATAAGTATTTTTATATGAAATGCCATATACGTTATTTAGACCAATATGAAATCATGCGTCGTACTGGAGTCGTTTTAGAATTAGTTGACGAGACAATCTACTAGGCCCTCCGTTGAACCAGGAACAGTTGGTCTAATACCCGGAGCCGGTGACAGCGGGGTAGATACTGTCGCATGTTGTAAATTCTGTAAACGATGATGAGGATTTATGTTAGTACATAAGAAAATTGTTCAGTTTAAGTTCACAATTTTTAGCTAATAGGTTTTTTTTTCATTTTCGTAACTCGTACATGGTTGGTTTAGAAAACCAACCCAGAATTGAGTTTCGGAGTTTCGAGCGGATCACGAAGGAAATCAAACTTCCTCTGTTTTCGACTGAGAATGACTGAAACTTACCTCAGCAGCTCCCCACCACACTATCCGAATTTCACGCCTGCAGCTTGTCTAGGGTGAACTTGCACGTGCTGAGTTTTGGGGTATTTACATTTCTATATTATTTCTATATTCTATATTATTAAAGATATTCGAACGCACATGCCGCGGTACTTGATTCGATAGGTCGTATGTCCTGTCGTAAAAGCAATGACATCTGTCAACAGGTCCGAAGTGCTTTGACGAATGTACATGACAAATGAAAAACCGACGGAACAGTTTAGTCGAAAGTAACATGGTGCTTTGCATAAGGTCGCATCGTTTAGGTCGAATGTATAGCACACACTTTCAAAACGACGCGAATCTTTTTTTTGTGGAGAAAATGAGTTTCTAGCGAAAAAATCATGATTGTTTCACAATAATTTATAGAAATGATTTAAATTAAAATTTTAGGTGTCGAAATTGTACAAAATTGGCACATATTGATAAAATAACATTTAATTTTATCTTTGAAAACTTCGTTATCCGTTTTCTCCGATTGAGCAAAATTGCACATCCGACCTATTCAAAAATCAATCTAGATATATTATACACGCTTACTTCAGTTCACCCAAATATGGGTGAAGAGTACCTAAAATCCCCAAAAAGTGCACATACCTAGATATGGGTGAATCATCGTTTACCCATGTTTGGGTGTTTCAATACTGGAACAGTTTATAGGTGAATATTACCCAAATTTAGGTACTTTTTAAAGCTTTTACCATGAGGCCTTTCCAATAGGAATTCAGAATTGCATTTTGTATATTTCGATTTCTTAATTATCAAATGAAAATTAATGTTTATAAAATAACGTGACAAAAATCATTTTTATTTATTCAAATTATATATAACAAATGAACTACAAAGAATTACCATTTTCTGACGCAGTATATTATTGCGCTTGTTGCTAGCTCACCCATGTTGCATCTTATTTCACGGCCGATCGACAGCTGATGATTGTTGACCGGTAGTACGGTGGCAACATGCCCACCGTACAAATAAAATGTTTGAATTAGAAATAACAACTTCTACCGAATTTTCTGTTCGAGATAGGACGAATTTATTCGCAATGTAGCTTCTATTACTGCCGACTGCAGTTATCCTGTAGTTGATGTCCGGCCGAAAGTAAAATCTAAAATTACGGAAGAAAACGTACGCGTAAAGTAAAAAAATAATGCTTCTAGCCATTGTCATTACTTACTCAGTTGAATATTCACCAGTAAATGATAAAAACTTCTTTAAATGCAAGCATTCCAAATCATGGAATGAATTGTGAACACGACCGAGTAGCACACTTAACAGTCTGTCATGTTCTCGACTGAGCTGAATGAAAATGTTTTATTTTTCATCCAAATATGGGTAAACTCATTTACCCATATATGGGTAAAGCATGCTTCCCCAACATTATAAGTTAACTTTACTGATATTATTGGTATATTTCACCCATAATTATGGTATACCCAAATATGGGTGAATCAAGTACCCATAAATAGGTAGAGTGAACTAAGCGTGTATGTATTGTAAGCCCCAATGTTCCCTAGAATATCGTCTTGAGTATATGAGTGACTCAGGGCTGACAATCGTCATCGTCATAGCACGAAATGCCACAGTAGCGACGAGTTGCATTGTCTTCATTGCTACTCTACACATCGTCAATGACGCACACGACGTTAGCTTTCGTCGTGTGACCAAATCGTCCTGACGACATCGAAGAACGAAGACTTCATACCGTTATTCTTCAAGCGGCAGCTGCCATGCGAAGATTTTTACTAATTCTTTGTAATAATGAATTTGAAGCAACGTATGAAAGCGTTATGAATGTTATCGATACATTTATGTTACCAAATTTCCTACTACACAGGATTTTGTTTTTACACGATTTTTTTTCGCTCGTATTTTTGATCGTGTGACTTCAATTTGCCACCAAACTCTTCGCAACATGTTTCAAAAAATCCAGAATAAATCAAAGAAAAATCACATGATAATTAATATACGTTAAACATTTAGGATGAGTGGAAAATTGAGAAAATGTAAATCGCGTAAAAACAAAATCCAGTGTATTTGTTTATTTGCGACGGTATTATGTTTTTAACCAGTCCGTCTATAATGATGTGCAATCAATTGTGTGAAGAAGTGACGACGAAAATCGTCATAACTTTTGGCTGCGCGACTATCGTCGTGGTACGCATGCGGTGCGAAGAAAACGAATAGGTGTTGCGTCGTGCAATGTTATGACGAAGACTAAATTTTTTTCGCTTTCTTCATACGACGAGAATGACTATTGTCAGCCCTGTGAGTGACATTGTAGCATGCGACGTTGATTGCTCGTTCGACAGAAGTTTTACCTTCAGTTTGTTGACTATTTTAGAGACGGAATGTCGCACCGCTATTCAATGGCGGATTCGTCCAACCATTTCGGCTGGGATACGACATATTGGTTGAGGGTCCACTATTGCTCACTTTACCCTACAATGTACGGTATACAATAGGATACATTGTTTCTTGATGGTTCCACATCTCAGGTTCCACAGATTGTATCAACACTGAGGATACAATACATCAACATTTTTCTCTAATGTAAAAATACTTGCAATTGTTTTTTAAACGTTTTCATGCATAAGATTCATACATTAATAACTTTTGAAACGTTTCTTTACATTGCATATAAACTATATAACATTATTTGCTTCATAGCGCCAAATATGCATTTGTTCCCTTTAAATAGGGTTGTTTAGGGCTATCCAGTATTTTGCGCTCGATAATGGCGGCCACGTGAGTGTCTTTTTGACATTCAAGAGGTAGAAAATACTTACATTTTTTAATCAATGTAGGCCATGATTCAATGCAAAATTTCGGTGTTGAACTTAATCTAGAATTAAAAAAACTAAGGTGTAATAAAGAATTTAAAAAAATAAATAAAAAAATCATAGGAGATTTGAACACTCAGGTTGGCCAAGAGGAGGAGTTTAGACCGACTATTAGAAAGTGCAGCTCACCGGCTGACGAACGAAAACGGCCTACGTTCTTGCCTACGTCTAATTGATTTCGCTACTTTCAACACAGCCTTCCGTATTGGTAAACCTGGAGATCACCAGTGTTGGTAAAATCACTCATAAATCTCAATCAACGAACGCTCCTGTGCGAACGAAATCGTCTGCGATTTTGAAAGGATGCATCACGCTTGAGTTTTTCATGTTAAAACGCATCATTTCACCCATTTGCCAAAAAATCATTTTGGTTTAAAAATGCATTTGAAATCAATTTTGAGGCAATTTATTGCTTATACATGGAAGAGTGTCTAATATTTTATGCGACAAAAGTAAATTCACTGTTTTTAACGAAGGAGAACAAAAGAAAACCTACGATGATTCAAATGGATGATTCAACTCATCCATGAGTTTTTAGGTGCTGAGTTGGGTGCGTTTCAACTCACGCTTGATTTGAATCATTCATGTTTTGACATTTTGAGTTTTTACCAACACTGGAGATCACCACTGCAGACAGAATCGCAAATCGACCACGTTCTGATTGACGGACGGCCCTTCTCTGACATTATCGAAGTCAGGACATATCGTGGCGCTAACATCGACTCTGACCACTATCTGGTGATGGTTAAACTGCGCCCAAAACTATCCGTCCTCAACAATGTTCGGTACCGACGACCGCCGCGGTACGACCTAGAGCTACTGAAGCAACCTGATGTCGCCACTGCATACGCGCTGCATCTCGAGGCAGCGTTGCCAGAAGAGGGGGAACTCGATGGGGCCCCTCTTGAGGACTGCTGGAATGCCGTTAAAGCAGCCATTATCGACGCAGCGGAGAACAACGTCGGGTATGTACACAGAAAGAAAAACCATAAGTTGAATTAAAAAAACCATTGGTTAAAATAAAAAGTTGCATTGGTTCTTTTTCGTAGAGAGTTGCTTATGCTCAAAATAAAAGTACGCATACTTTTGAAATAACCATATCATAAAAGCTGCATACCATTCTAAAATTAAAAGTTTAAACATCTCAAAACAAAATTGTACAACTGTCAAATTTAAAAGGTTTCCCTATGGAAAATATACTGGGGTATTTTCAATAATGATTTACCCAAAAAGGAACTTCCCACACCCTACCTTTTTCAACTTTTCCTCTGAAATTAAATTAAGTCGGTATGAAGTTTATGAATTGTATTATTTTAATTATTTCTTTATTAAATAGTGCAAGCTCTCATTCGCCAAAGCGGCTGGAAAAATCCATGCATTCGTCGGGGTTCACAGAGTAGTTCTTTATACAATGATGTTTTCGTCGGACACAAATGTGTACCGGAACTACATTTCATCTGTAAAAAAAAAAGCGAAAACCTTCCATAAATGCTCTGATATCGAACAGCAAAAGCAGCGCCTAACTTCGGTCGCGGTCTTCGAAGCACCGGAGTTGGGCACTGTTTTTGATGGCTGGAATTAGTACGCAGGGGTTCTAATTCCATCTACAGACACTTTTTTATCCTTACTTTTGAAGTATGACTTACCTTCCGATTCCATGATTCCATGTCCCGCTCGGTCGCGAGCCCGGTCGTTTTTTCGGCGTTCTGTATTATAGCGTCGTCCTTGCCTGATGATCAATGCAGTAAATGGGAGCGGGCATGGGAACATCTTTGGATACTGGCGGCGTTTCAGGAATATTTCTAAGAACCTCAAATAACCGAATAAGCCAAATAATATGTCTTCCTTGCAGTTCTCACTTTCGAGACAATTTATTAGAATTTTCACTTAACGAAGACGAATTAAATAAGCACAGCACCAGACCTGCAGCTGCAAAAAAAATCTGGTTTGTTGTTGTTTTACGCGATGCGTGGGAAAAAGAGAACAACCACGGAAAACACTATGAGAATTTTTCTAAACATGATGGACAAAACATGTTGATAAAAATATATATATTTTTAAATATACATGCAAGTAAAATAAGCTTTGTTATTATTTTCGACTTATTCTTTATATGTGTTTACACACTTAATTTTTTCTAACGGGCTCGGTAAATGAATTACCGATTTCTCAACAGCTGAGCTCTCGGTAGGCAGCTCAGTAAAAAGTTGAACATTTTACCGAGCCCTCGGTTCTGCTTTTTCGTTGACGAAATGTCAAATTTTACTGAGCTGATCTGTAACGATTACTGAGAACTCGGTAAAAAGTACAGGTGGATTTGTAAAAAGAATACGGATCACCGTAATAAAAATTACTGAAGAAAATGCAATTTCACAAACGAAATGAAAGTAATAAAACCAAAGTTGATTAATTTTTTGATCATAATTATTATTTTTTATTTATTTTAAGTTCAATGCTTTTAGTTCAAACAACACTTATAGCCCCTCTCGATTTGAAGACCACACCCGATGGAGGATTCATGTGAATAAGCGGCACGGATACACAACGGCAATTTTCTGAAAAATTTGAATGATTTTACATTTAGCTGGCACGTTGGTTTGTTTCTACTTACCGGAACTTCTAATATTCCATTTGAACCTTGATGATCTTCACATGCTGTTCTGTTTCATAATTTCGCTCTCATGGGGGATAGCTTACGTGTGGAACAAACCAAAATCCGGAAAATCGAAATATCTCCATCCACTCCGCATGCATAATTCTCAGAGATCGTCAGGTTGTTCGGATCGTCCTCAAAAGTCTTCATCGTAGTTAATTTTGTCACTTTTAGTGGCGATTCGCACTGCTAAATGTTGAAATTTCACTTTAACTAATTTTTCCATACGCGAGGATTTTTAAATATGGCGCCACATCAAGCGTCGTGCAAGTATGCTTGGAACAGGGCTCGGTGAAATTATTACCGAGAAACTCAGCAAAAATATATTTTTACTTAGCAATCAGCATTTTTGACAACTTTAACTGATGTTTGTTGAACTGGCTAGCTCGGTTATTGTTTTTACCGATATCCTGTAACCCGTTTCATATTGCTGAGGTATCGGTATACTTCATTACAAAAATCAGTAAACACTTCACAAATTACTGATTTCTCGGTTAACATTTCATTTTACCGGATAAAATCAGTAAAAATTATTACCGAGCCAAAGTTTTGGATTTAAGTGTGTATTCTAACGTAAGAATTATAAAAATAACTCAATAATTTGTTTGATAACCCAAATACATATATAGTAATTTTTTACCACTTGATAGCCCATAATGCCGTTTTGGGACTTAATTATTTATTTTTCAAATCTCTCATTTTTACCAAAAGGTTTAAGCTATCAGTACACTGTTTGTCATAATGACAAATATTTGTCAAGTCAGCCTGATATCCATGTCGATTTCTGGTCAGTCTGACAGATATCCGGATAAACTTGACAAATATTTGTCATCATGACAAACAGTGTACTGAGGGCTTTATCGTTAATAGACTTGACAGTTCTACAATTTTTAGTGGGAAAGGAAAAACTTTTAAATTTATAATGAGAACAAGAGAAAATGAACTTTTAAATGAAGAAAATACTTTAACAAAAACCAATTTCATTTTTATTTTTAAAGGAACGAAGCACTTTTTAAGCGGAAAGTGCAAAACTTTCTATGGCACCATATTTGTTTTTTGTGTGTAGGACGAAGTCGACGGAACGATTGATTCGACGAAGAGTGTAGGCAGATTCTGAAGGAGAAGGACGCAGCGTGGGCGGTCGCGCTACAGCAAGGTACCCGGCAGAACGTGAACGTTATAGACGGAAGCAGAGACAGCAGACCCGCCTTTTTCAGGAGAAGAAATGGAGTAGATGGTTAGTCGAGCTGTTGGTACATGCTGCTCGCGGGGCACCGAAATCGTCTGTTCGCCCTGCCAAACATCAGGCAATCGCGACAATCGAAACGGCACCATCTGGAGCAACGATATGGAGGAAGGCCATTGCACGATCCTGAGCCCGGATTCCCCCATTCGGCTGAGTCGGTCCCGCGTCCATTCGACAATCGATTTGTACATCACCAACATGAACGACCACATCTCGCAGCCGGTCGTGGCGGAAGTGGGCTCCTCGGTTAATCGGCATCAGCTGTCCCGGCGAAATTATAATCGAGTCGACTGGGGCCGGTTCCGAAGGTGCGTGGACGCCAACGTTGACTACGAGGCGCGGCCGGTAACGCCTAAAGCTATTGATCGTCAGCTGCGTTCCATCGAGGAGGCGATCTCGCTGGCCCGTGATCAACATGTACCGACGGCTAGGCAGGTAAGAAACACACTAACAATCGATACACTCACCAAATATTTGATACGATTGCCTCAAAATAACGATTTCTCAAATAAGATCCGCACTCTCCCAGACTATGCAAATCCGTTCTGGAAAATGACCAAAATACTAAAATCCAAGCATCGGCCCATTCCAACTTTGATCCCAGTAGACAGTAATGGCTCTAAGGATCGCTTGATAACTGCTGCAGAGAAGGTCGCTGAAATAGGTCGTCACTTCGTCAGCTCACACAATCTTCGGTAGAACATCATCAGTCCACATGAAGCAGCCGTTAACGAATATGCACACAACATTCATCTGACTCCCAACGACTTCTCGGAGGAGTTGGAGATCTCAGCTGACGAAGTGACGGTTTATGTCAAATCTTCGAAAAACATGAAGGCTTCAGACTTCGACAGCATCCTGAATCTCGAACTCAAACATATGAGTGCTCTATTCTTCGAGCACCTTTCGCTGATCTTTAATCAGTGTCTCCGGATCAGCTACTTTCCCTCGTCCTGGAAGTCAGCGAAAGTTATCCCCATCCGGAAGCCTGGGAAGGATCCCTCCTCCCCCAAAAGTTATCGTCTCACCAGGCTTCGCTCAGGATTATCCAAAAAGCTATTTATCACTGGTTACTCGAGTCTGCCAAAAATCTCAACATCTTGCTCGAGGAAGTTTGGTTTCCGACGCGGTCGGTCAACCGTACACCAAGTTACTCGAGTTAACAACGTCCTCAGACGCAACAAGTTTGTCTCAAAAACATCCGCCATATGGCCTTACTCGATGTTGAGAAGGCATTCGACAATGTATGGCATGATGGCCTGGTGTACAAACAACAACGCTACAATCTTTCCAGCTACCTGGTGAAAATTATCAACAATTACCTGTCGGCAAGGACATTCCGGGTCTCAATCAGCGGAGCGAGTTCCGATGCGCACAACATCGTCGCAGGCGTCCCCCAGGGCAGTATCCGCGGGCCCCTAATGTTTGATCTGTTCATCTCCGAAGCGGCATTCTGTCCCTATTCGTAGATGACACCTCCATTGTCTACAACGGTAGAGTGAGCAGAGCGCTACTGGCAAAACTCCAACGAGGCTTGGACAGAGTCAGTGGCGTCGCGTGGAATAATTGGGAACCTGTTCAAAAATGTTCAACAATCAAATATCATTCTTGATAACCCTTCAGCACGTGCGCGGTGTGGCGCCACTCGTTGCTAGCACGCTTTGTTGCCAAAGGCAACGTTCTTGCAACAAATGGTGCGCTACCAAATAACTATGACTGGCGTCACCAGTGACCATCGGAAAAATATCTATAAAGCTCACTTTTCGTTGTTGGCCGTTAGCAAGGGAAAAGCATCATGCAACCATTTGATAACCAATAAGTTTTCATTGAAAGAGTAAGGTTATGCACATCATTACTAGCTATATTTGAGCCACATATGAGACATCCACATGCAGAGACATCCTCGAAATATATGAACTTGAACAAACAATATTGAAATAGAAGAGAACTACGTTCAAATAATTATGCTGAACCAAGCTGCTCCCCACGAACTAAGTCAAATATGTAACTGTTGTTACTACTGGCATTGGTATCATCTGTAGTTTTGTATTCCGCGCATAGTTGAACGACAGAAGAATATGTCTTTTGCTCGTTCAAATTTGAAGTTGAACGAGTTGCAACGAAATGTGAGAAGGCGTCGATATTATGCTCGCAGTGTGTTGCAGCACTTCATTCCCTAACAGACGAATAGAGAGAAAATTTTCCTCACAATTCTCTCTCATATTTTCTTCATCGTTCACGTCGTAAACTTGAACAAACCGCGACGCCGTTTCGTTGCATCGCTTCGTGTTCTACAGAGGCAAAAAACACGTGTTTTGATGCAGGAGTGTCTTTTTGTGCATTGGTAAGATACAAACAACCAAACGCCTGAATACAAAAAGGAAAGCTACATGTTTGCCTATGTTTCAAATGTGTTGACTGGTTCAGAAACAAAATTGAACGTAGCTGTTGCAACAGCTCTCTGTTTTCTGCCAACTGGTGCAACTATGTTTTTGAACACAAGATCAAAATATAATCTTCATTAGTTGTCCTACCTGTGCAATGAACAGGTTGAACAGGCCGACCAGACGCCACTGGACAGAGTACCTCACCAGTTCGAAAATCTGTATCAACACGGCGAAAACCCAGGTCATCATTTTCCACCACTCTTAATCCTCTAAACATGATGCACCTGAGGACTGTAAAATCATCCTCAATGGCACGACTGTGGAATGGGCCAATGAGGCCGACTACCTTGGCTTGACCCTCGACAGCAAGTTTATTTTCAGGCAACAGGTTGACAAGACGGTGACAAAGTGTAACGTTTTGTTGAAGCTACTGTACCCTTTGATCAACCGTCGTCATTGTCCCTGAAAAAAAATGCTTGCTGTCTACAAGCAAATCATCCTCTCTGTGATCGAATACGGCATGATGGTCTGGGAGCGCTGCGCTAAAACCCCCACCTCAATCTTCAACGGGTCCAAAACAAATTCCTGAGGGTGATCCTCAACACCGCTCCCAGGACTAGAACATCCGGGGTCCACCATCTGGCCGGGATAAAAACCTTACATCAGGCCTGCCCAACCTTTTCAAGTCACGGGCCAATTTTTGAAATTCACAGTTGCTGGCGGGCCAGAAAATATTTTCTACATTACTTTTTAAATATGTAAAATCCAATCATTGTTTTTTTTTTCAAAAAAACTAAACACGATTTATATGTGTTCAAACAATATTTTTTGTTTATTTTGTATTAGTCATTGCATTAGAGATCCATTTGAAACATTAAATTAAATTATTTACAACGTTCACCGGATGTTAAAAAATGGAAATTTTCATAAGCACTATCGGTTTTTTTTGTGCAATGGCAGGGAAATATCGCCGTACGTATGTGATTACTTTCCCTTGCTTAGAATTATCACAAGGCCATTATTCTTTCCTGTCATTGCTGGGGCTCCGTCATCGTAAGGTCACTTAAGTTTTTGAAAGATAAAAAAAAGATTGTTTACACAGGTCTTAACAGCCTTAAGGTTTTTCCGGTTACTTGTTCCCTGCATTGAGAAATCATCATCAAAGCTGCCAATTTCTCTGTCATTTGAAAATGACCTTATGAAGACAGCCACCTTTGCCACGTTTTTCACGTCAGTATTTTCATCGTTTGCGAGAGAGTAGAATATGAAACAGGCGGCTTTTTCACGTAACGTAGCTTTCATATCTTCTGCGAGAACTTTTACTCTTCATCGTATTCCGCGCAAACTCATGCTACTGAAGGAGGTTGTTTCCTTAGGACACGATGTGAGCAACAACCGAAATTCATTCCTCAACAAGTTCTCCGTCCTGGAAAGGTTGATCCGTTTTGCAAAAATTTACTAACTGCAAAACTGGCCCGTACTGCATTTTCTGACTTCGTTTTAGCTTGAGTAAAGAGAGTTTGTTGCTTTAATAATCCATTGTACCAATAATTTGAATCAACAAATGAAAATTTAAATTGATTTAAATAACCTTTGAAGTTTTATAAACTTTTGTTCAGTTCAATCAAAGTTAATTGCCTATTTCCGGGGATTAAACCACCCAGCTTGGACGTTAATTTACAATGTTATGGAAACTCATATGTGAATATGTACGTTATGTGGGAGATATTGATTTGAAAAATGTATTGCAGGTAACCACTTTCCCTACGATGGGACTCAAACCCATGACCCTACAGTACGCTAGACTGGTGCTTTAACCAACTAAGCTACGAAGGACCTCCGTCGGCCTTCGCAACCTAGCGGCTACTGAACGAGCTCGAGATTCCCAAATTGGACGCATAGTCAAATCACTCGCAATCCATTTCTCAAGCCAACACTACCACATGTGTATAGTACACGTTCACATTAGAGGAGCGTGAGTATTTAGAATGTCTGGCGGCTGTACACATTCTTCATCAGCAACTGTACTGATCAAGTGAGGTTGTGTAAGCTATTTGCTTTGATTGAACTGAACCTGAGTTGCGTGCTCTTGCCTACGCAATGCGGTCGGGTCTGAGCTTGACGACCGACTGGCAAATGCTTACACAACCTCACTTGATCAGTACAGTTGCTGATGAAGAATGTGTACAGCCGCCAGACATTCTAAATACTCACGCTCCTCTAATGTGAACGTGTACTATACACATGTGGTAGTGTTGGCTTGAGAAATGGATTGCGAGTGATTTGACTATGCGTCCAATTTGGGAATCTCGAGCTCGTTCAGTAGCCGCTAGGTTACGAAGGCCGACGGAGGTCCTTCGTAGCTTAGTTGGTTAAAGCACCAGTCTAGCGTACTGTAGGGTCATGGGTTCGAGTCCCATCGAAGGGAAAGTGGTTACCTCCAATACATTTTTCAAATCAATATCTCCCACATAACGTACATATTCACATATGAGTTTCCATAACATTGTAAACTTTTGTTTCCTACTTGAGCGCTTTCATACCATATTTCATAGAATGCTTGGATTTAGGTTCTATTCATTCAATATAGAAAACTTTCCGAACAAATTAAGCAAAACAGCCTTCCTTTTTTCAACGTGAACATCATCATCTGACCAATCTTTATGGAAAACGTGATGTTCCACATCAACCTCTTGTATCTTGGGGTCACTTAATGCAATCATTTCAAATTATGTAAAATATTTTCATTTCAAATTCAAATTATTGATTTTGCAGCGCGAGCTTTGTTTTAAAAATTACATATTTAATAATGAATAATTTAAAAAACTTCTCGAGCCAGGTAGAAAAGCTGGCGGGCCGATTATGAGGTCATTTTTCTTACACGTCGCGGGCCACTAAAAATGGAGCCGAGGGCCGCATCCGGCCCGCGGGCCGTACGTTGGGCAGCCCTGCCTTACATGAACGCTTTGGTGAGTGTAAAGAAAAGTTTAGGGTCCGTTGCGTTCGGATCAGGCTCCAATTAGGGCGCTAGTTCCAATCTAGGTTATCAATTTTTTAATGCAAATATTAGTGTACATAGTAGTTAGGTTATGAAATTTTAAAACACAGTAGCCCCTCATAAAGGCCGTCATGATATATTATATTTTAAAACTCAAAAAAATAAGAAAAAATCGATGTTGGAGGGCCAAGCCGGCCGATCACTGTACATGTAAAAAAATTGTGGTACAAAAAATGTTTAAATAGAAAAGAATTTTACTACTACCTAATCAAGAAGCGGAAAACCAAATCGACCACGTTCTAATCGACGGTAAACACAATCGTCTGCACTTACCGCAGTACGAATATTGAATCCACCCACTACCTCGTTGCGGTATGCATGTACTCAAAACTGTCGACGGTGTGCAACACGCGGCGAAGCCGTAACATTGGGCGGCTACAAGACGATAGACTAGCCCAAGACTACGCGCAGTAGCTGGAAGTGGCACTCCCAACTGAAGGGCAGTTGGGCACAGCTTCTCTTGAAGATGACTGGAGAGATATTCGATCCGCCATTGGTAGCACCTTAACCGCTGCTCTTGGTACGATGGCCCCGGATCAGAGAAATGACTGGTATGACGGCGAATGTGAGCAGTTAGTTGAGGAGAAGAATGCAGCATGGGCGAGATTGCTGCAACACCGCACGAGGGCGAACGAGGCATGATACAAACGGGCGCGGAACAGAAGACAAAACTTGATTTTCCGGAGGAAAAATCGAAAACAGGAAGATCGAGACAGTAAAAAGACGGAGCAACTGTACCGCGCTAATAACGCACGAAAGTTTTATGAGAAGGTAAACCGTTCACGTAAGGGCAACATACCACAGCCCGATATGTGTAAGGACATAAACGGGAACTTTATTACGAACGAGCGTGAGGTGATCTAAAGGGGGCGGCAACACTACGAATAGCACCTGAATGGCAATGTGGCAGACAACGATGACGGAATGGTGGCGATCTTGGGAGCACGCGCGCAGGACATACGTTTTCCGGCTTTGGATCTCCAAGAAATCCAGAAGGAGATTGACTGGCTGAAAAACAACAAAGCCCTTGAGGTTGACCAAATACCAGGAGAGCTATTCAAACACGGTGGTGAGGCACTGGCTGGAGCGCTGCACTTGGTAATTACCAAGGTTTGGGAGGATGAGCTTCTGCCGCAGGAGTGGATGAAAGGTGTCGTGTACCCCATCTACAAAAAGGGCGATAAGCTGGACTGCTGCCACTACCGCGCAATCACATTGCTAAACGCCACCTACAAGGTACTCTCCCAAATTGTATGCCGTAGACTAGTAGAGGGAGTTTGTGGGGTAGTACCAGGCAAGATTTATGGGCGAACTCTCTACACTGACAAAAATCCAACCATATCCATTATGTGTGGCACACATAAATTTTGTCTATAGCATTTCCCACATAACGGCTATGTGAATTCGCATAGCATATATGTGGAAACACACATATCCGTTATTAACCAATAACCTTCATGTGGATTCTCCTATAGCGGGTAATGATTAACACAAACATAAAATTTATTTGTGAATTTCTTTAGATTTTTGCCAATAAAAATGTGTGGATTTTTATTAGTGTACACTCAGAAAAAAGTACACATTATACGTATATGCAGCGCACATAGAATATGATCAGTTGCTTTCGCATTTCTAAAATATGTGCGCTGTTAATAGATTGCTGTCGATTCGATTATCATAAATTTTATGTGCAAATGTATTGGATTTTCAATATTTCCGCACTTAAAATATAAAACGCTTGCAACATGAAATGTGCATTAGTATTGCACATATTTTTCAAAAGTTTATCTTTCTGTTTCAGATTTGTGATTGCATTTAAATAAATAACAATATTCAATTGAAAATACTTATAGCATAGTCAGACTACAAGCTTTATCACTTGATAGAGTGTATCTTGAAGTACAATTACATATAAATTACTCTCAATTGGATGACATCAAGTGACTCTACATCATGTGATACAACTCGTAGCCTAAATAGGTTATCATATTTATTGCAAGATACGTAGAACATCTTAGTTTCTCAATGTCTTATTTTTTTGGCTGCCGACCATTGGGCGTAACCTAAATTCATTTGATGGAATTTTCTTCAACTGTTCCGAGGACTATCCTTCAATCCAAAGCAAAAAGTATAGCCGGAGCACTTGCTTCCCTATCAACAAAAGATATGCTATGCTCACAAGGAATCAGTTTTGCTGGCTATGATCTTCATCTGCGAAGTTTCTACCAAGAGCTGCCTGTAAAAACGTGGAGAAAAATAGCATTATAACATGGTTACACTCAAATAGTTTATTATATCAACTATACCATTTTCGAAACATCTTAGGCTGCGATCCGCATCGCCGTTCTGCACCTACCAGCGGCGTCTCAGATCGAGTCTCAGATATGTATCTTCCAGCTTCCAGGGTCAAAGGAAAGTTTCAGAGATCTTCATTAAGGAGAATAATAATATATTCCTTAAATTTATGCTTACTTGTCGATACTTTTAGTTATATAGGTTCCCGGCTATCCAAATCGGAGAAGTTTTTGTTTTCTTTCCTGCCAGTTGTTGTTTTGTATGTACATTATGCTTTATTTTAAAATGTATGTGCGATGGATAATGGTTTAATGGTGACTGTTGTTGCACTCATAAATTATGCAAATCAGTCATGTGTTCTAATAGGTTTGCACATAATTTGTAAGATGAGCACTTAAAACGAGAAAATATCCTTAGCCGAATGTTCTATGCGAGTTTCGCACATATGGGTAAAATGCCCAATAGTGGACCCTCTAGTAGCGGAATTTAGCTCTTCCTGTCATACGGAGTAGAAATTTTCAACATATCAATTCTGCTTGATATCTAATAACAAGTTCTGCATCTCCTCTTCACGATACGTACATAAAACACTCAAATACACGACGTTATTCGTTGAAATTAACATTTTAAAGTCTGACTGAATTCGCCCTATAGTAGACCCCCTGGGGGTCCATAATAGGAAATTGCTTCCCTATAGTCGACACTTCATTTGATTTTCATGTTTCGTTTCGGGACGTTCTTCTTCCCTATTATAGACCCCCCAAAATATTCCTATAATGGACACTTTCGTGTTTATTTTCAAAAGAATTCTGAAAAATCATCCAATTTTGCTTTCCATAGCATTTCCAATGCATGTAATCAAATCGTAGGACTGTAAAGTAGGTTCTCCCGATGGAATTTCATAGCAAAATATTTACATTGTGCTGTAGTAATGCAAAAATGGCTGGAGGGTCCACTATTGGTTGGGGGTCCACTATTGGTCACTTTACCCTATATCAGTTGATTAATTTGAGACTACAGACCAGGTATTCGCCGTACGTCAGGTATTGCAGAAATGCCGTGAATACAACGTGTCCACAAATCATATATTCGTCGACTTCAAAGCCGCATATGATACAATCGATCGGGACCAGCTAATGCAGCTAATGCACGAAAACGGATTTCCGGAAAAACTGACACGGTTGATCAAGGCGACCATGGAGCGAAAGATGTGCGTAGTTCGAGTTTCAGGGGCATTCTCGAGTCCATTCAAAACGGGCAGAGGGTTACGGCAAGGTGATGGTCTTTCGTGTCTGCTATTCAACATCGCTTTTGAGGAAGTAATACGAAGGGCAGGGAATGACACGAGTGGTACGATTTTCGCAAAGTCCGTCTAGTTATTTGGTTTCGACGACGACATAGATATTATGGCATGTAAAAAAACATAAACCTGAGATTTTTGAACACAATGCACAATATAAGCTAAGCTTTCCCTGGCGGAAAAATAGCTTTCAAAAATAAATCCAAGATGGCGACCAAATTCAATATGGCTGCTCATATTTTTATTATTGCAAATTTTCCTCTTTCCAACGATATGCTGATCTCTATGATCGGTTGAGAAATGGAGTTATGACAGTTTTGGTGAGTCAAGAATTGACAAAAATCGAGAGATACATTAAAATGATTTCGTGTATAACTAACGAGGGGTTCATGTTTCTGAAGAATTTAACTCGGATCCTCAATATAATCGCCGAAAGCTTCCGAAAGAATATAAATTTAGGCATTTTAAAGATCCTAGTGCAAATAGTGGCCCGGTTTCAGCGAGAATTACTCACGTAACTTTGAAAAGATGGAGGAAGCCTACATCAGACTGAAGAGCGAAGCTAACCGGTTTGGACTAGTCATCAACACGTCGAAGATGAAGTACATGATAGGAAGAGGTTCAAGAGACGACAATGCGAGCTACATACCGACCACGAGTTTGTATCGGTGGTGACGAAATCGAGGTTGTTCGGATAGAAACCAGTTTTTTAAGCAGTCCTTTTTGGTAGCAGCTAAAACTAAACATTTATATTTTTTTTTATTTTAGGAAACTCAATTTCATATTTTAAATAACTTACAACATTTGGTTCTACACTCCCCTTTCACACAACAACAGTTTCCTTAGAATGAATCCTTTTCCTGCACACTTCCTCGGCCTTGTTTGCTGGCATAAACTCGTTCCTGTGTACAATACCATTATTAGATTCTCGCATTTCATTTATCATATTATTTCCTTACAGCTAATAGTTCAGAATAATAATTATTTTCTATTGCAGGTCTCAGTCTTCCCGAGCAATTGTAGCACTGGCAACCTTAAATACAATTTCAATTATAAATCAATTTATCTACAAGCACTTAATCTTTTTACTTTGTTCCGAAAATATGCTCCAGTTTATGTTACGCTTCACTTCCTCACTCCTATTAATTTAATAATTCACCGAAACTAGCACTAATAATTTTCACTATCTCAATATAATTTGTTTGTTTACTTTTTCATTCAATAGCTACCATCTACATCATCTTCTCTTTCGAAGTGCAACAACAAACGATACAAGTGGGCACAAACAAACAGGTATGCCACTAGTATCTTCGTCCTACGTGCTAGTGTAGGTAGGCACACTGGGCCACTTGCGGTGTTAACAGAGGTGGTCGAAGAATCGTGTACTTGGGCTCACTGGTGACTGCCGAAAATGATACCAGCAGAGAAATTCGGAGACGCATCGTGCTGGAAACCGTACATACTTTGAACTCTGCAAGACGGTTCGATCGAATAGAGTTCGCCGCCGTACCAATCTGACTATCTACAAAACCGGCAGCTCTACGAATACGAGCTGCCCTAGGGAGCCCTCCTTAGCCGTGCGGTAAGACGCGCGACTACAAAGCAAGACCATGTTGAGGGTGGCTGGGTTCGATTCCCGGTGCCGGTCTAGGCAATTTTCGGATTGGAAATTGTCTCGACTTCCCTGGGCATGAAAGTATCATCGTGTTAGCCTCATGATATACGAATGCAAAAATGGTAACCTGGCTTAGAAACCTCGCAGTTAATAACTGTGGAAGTGCTTAAGTGAACACTAAGCTGCGAGGCGGCTCTGTCCCAGTGTGGGGATGTAATGCCAATAAGAAGAAGAAGAAGAACGAATACGAGATCTGGACGATGCTCGTGGAGGACCAACACTTGGAGTTTTCGAAAGGAAAGTGCTGCGTACCATCTACACACTTAATTTTTTTTACCGGGATCTCAGCAAAATGTTGAACTTTTACCGAGAATCGCACAGCCGTGCCCCAGCAAACATGTTTTTTCCCGAGATTTCTGTCAAAATTGCTGATAATCAGCAAAAAATTTGCCGAAAATCAGCTAACAAACGTTATTTTTGCCGGAATATCAGTTATTTGTTTTGCTGGCGCACGGCTGTGCGGATTTTTGCCGAGGTGCAGAAATAAAAACTGAGTGTGTATGGTGTGGTGCAGATGTCGGACGATACGTGGAGAAGGCGAATGAACCACGAGTTGCATGAGCTGTTGTTGGGAGAACCATCCATCGTTCACACCGCGAGAACCTGACAACCGCGATGGGCTGGGCACGTAGCCAGAATGTCGGATAGTAATCCGGTGAAAATGGTTTTCGACTTCGATCCGACGGGAACAAGAAGGCGAGTTGCGCAGCGAGCAAGGTTGATCGATCAAGTGGAGGATGATTTTCGGATCCTCAGTAAACAGCATGATTGGCGACGTGCAGCCATGGGCCGTGCTGAATGGAGAAGACTCTTATGTACTGTATAGGCCACTCCGATCTTAGTCTGAGAAAATTAATAAATAATAGGTCAACTGTAGCATGTACTCCGGACCGACTCAGCCGAGTGAGGAAACCGGACTCAGGATCGTGTACCGTGGACCCCCGGTAATATGACCGTTTTTAATCTGAACACTTTTTAATTTGAATCCCGTTGGTTTGAACATCGTTCAAATTAAAAATGGTTCAAACGTCATTTAGCACGTGGAATCGAGAAAAGAAAAATGGAACATCGTGAAATGGAACGCAGAATCAAAACAAACCAGCAAAGAGAGCAGCCAGAAACCAGTTTTTCTGATGCTCATAGAGTAACCAGAAGTTCAAATTAAAAATGAACCCCGTTAATTTGAATGAGGTACCGTTTAAGTTATCGGGGGTTCACGGTAGTAACCTCGCTACATATCGAGATGGAGCCATTTCGATTGCCGCGACTGTTGCCCCAGGATTGATGTTTGACATTCAGTTCGCCGGCAATGATGTACTGACCTTACCTTCGAGTAAGCTTGATGATGTCTCTCCGTAAGGCGGCCGATGAACCATCACCGGCTTTGGCTTGAGTTGGGCATTACGCCAAAAGATATTTTAGTTACCAGATAAAGATTGTCGCTGTCGTCGCTGTCCGGAACATCTTTTGCTGGCGAGGATAGGGGATCTAAATGCCAATGAAGGAAAAATACATACGATTTGACAGTTAGGTACCACACATGTTTCGGACAGCAAAACTAAGGGAACCGGAGCGACAATCCTTATCTGGTAACTAAAAAACCTTTTATTACGCCACGATGAGCGTGATTGTGTCGACAGAAGTAGTAACTTCGACACCGATGGATTCGATGAAGCGACAGTTGATGTTGTATCGAAGTGCGATGGTCACACCACCTCCCCTGGACGGCCGATCAAGTCGCACGACGCGAAAGTCCGGGATGTTGATGTTCACTTTCGGTTTTAGGTGCGTTTCGGTGATGAACGCCACGTCTAATTCTTTTTCCTCAAGGAAATCCTTCAGCTCGATGGTTTTGCTCTTGAGCGAGCAAGCGTTCCAGTTGACCAGGCCCATCCTAGCAGCCATTTTCAATGATGAACATACCAACAGTGAAGACCTGATCGAAACGGGTTCTACGTCCGCGTAGCCGAGTGGCGAACTGCGCGAAGATCGGCATCAGTTGCTCCGGGGAGTAGAGCGGAGCATATTCTTCCAGTGAAACATTTTCGTTCTCCGGCTGCCGATGGAATTCAGGAAGGAGCGGGGGCCATTCGCTGGAGGATGTGGCCGGCGGTGCTGGAGCTAGAAGCGACCGAGGTGCTGCTGCCAGTCATTTGTGCGGTTGCAACGGCATCATGCGGCAGTTCCTGAACCGTGCCCAAAGTTAAAGGAGCACTGAACGCGATGAACGGATTTCGCCCCAGTTAACGACGGTGTAATTTATAATGCCAATCAGCTTCAGGATCAGGTAAAGCTGGTTGCCATATCTCCTCGCCTTGTCTCGCTGCTGTTAAAAACGGGAATCGTTAGGGGTGCAGAAATGGTCATCATAAAAAAGATAAATAGCGCTGTAAATTTTCCAAAGAGTTTTATTAAAAAGTATTCCTTCCACGACTATTTCTTTTTGTCGCTTTGTGTTTGTTTATGCATCTTAATAATTTAAACAATATACATTACCATTAGTTCTCACTATCATATGTACACGACCTTATTCTCCTCCGCTGCTGCACTGCCACTAATACTCTAGTAATGCTTGCTTATACCCTCGAATTGGTTTCTCCCTCTAAATATTACTCAATAAAGTAGATTATTGATCCTCACACTCCAATGAGGCTTATGCTACATAAGGAGAACAAAAGTGTACTTCGTACTTGCTTACGCGCCACTCATGGTTCTGTTCCGTTGTTCTCATTGTATCAATCGGAACTGTTCTAACAAACACTTGAAGAATTGTGTTCTTATATCATCTTTTGTTATCGCCCCTCTATATACAATTAAACTACCATTACGACAATTACGGCTTTTGCATTTATGACGAAACGAGATTTTTCGCTCGAACTTCACACATACAAGACACAGCACATCCACGCTCACGTAAATATATATTTATAGACACAAACTCACATACAGTTAGGGCGTTAGTGTTTTCAAATGTAACTACTTCCAAGTGAATCTACACTTAAACGATTAGAGTTAGACTTACACAGACTTTACCAGCTAATGAAAGGACGCGAAAACTGAGAAATTTACGGTTAAATATTTCAAATTAGGCAATTCGAAAACACACAATTGTAATGCGTATGTTTTTTTTTATAATGGTATGCTAATTTCACTTTAGAAAAAACAAAGCGCTTTTTTACAATTTTGGTTCGGACATCCAATCCTATTTATACAGTTCTAGTCTAAAATTATGGAGCTTTGTGTTAAAAGCGAATATAATTTACAAAATATTGCCCTTCCGTTCTCCTATTTAGGAATCATACCAAAACAAGAAGAACGAAAAGAGAGCCTTCTCCACCTGGAAAGGGCAGGTTAAGCTAGGTAAAATAAAACCAATTCTAGTTCACGCACAGCAATTTAGATACGATTACAACTTACTAAAAAGACGAGTTCGTGTAGTTAAAGTACTAGACGCTCAGAACTCTACCGGTTGACATCGGCGGTTCGCCCGCGTCTATCAGTAGTGTGCCCTGGTCGATGACCGAGATCCATAACGTTGCGGAGTGGCTGCGGTGGCGGTGGTTGAAGACGACGAAGCGGTGGCCAGCGTTGTTGACTGACTGCTGGTCGACGCTTGTGGCTGCTGCCTATCGCCCGAGTCCAGCCGCTTCAGATTGTCGATGATGTTTTTGGTCTGTCGGACGTGCTGCAAGCTGAGGGCGTCCGACTGGAAGAGATTAGGAAATTGTTCATTACCTATGAAGAAGTCCTAAGCATTTGGGTATGACTTACGTTGGCGGTCAGATTGAGGAAGTTGTAGTACTTTTCCAGCGAGGCGACCATCATTACGAAATTGTTTTCCTTCAGGTATGACCGGACGGTGGCCTCGTTTTCGTCGCTGCCCATTACGATCCAGCCAATCAGCAGTCCTACGTAACTGGCCATTAGAGTATGCTCCATGTGGTGGCCCGCTTTCTGGAGTACTGAAAATACATAAAAGGATGCATGTTCAGTACAGTTGTTTTTGTGCCTCCTCGCAATCATTTAATCCACACAAAAAAATATCTATTATCAGAATGGAGTTGACCCAAACAAAACATTGAGCATCGATGGCCATCTAGCTATTGTTCACACTTACATTTGGTAACTGTCTCTTCGATGTCTTGGTTCTTCTTCGACTTGGCATCCAGAATGGCATCCGTATTTTTCTCGGCGTACCTAAGTGTTGAAATTCAAGGAATTACTACCGCATTGAACTTATGATCTTACCACCCACAACATACCTCGCAAGTTCGTCCTGCCGGTAGAAGTAATCTACCAACGCTTCGACGGCCATTTCCTGTTGGGTTGCCGTCTTTGTCCCCCGGGTTGGCCGACTACATTCAGGGGACACGCCACCAAATTCATCTGGAGCTCGCGCCGTCATCAGGTGGTGCCGATTGGCTTGCGTGTACATGGTCAGATTGATCAGGAACAGAAGCACCAGAATGTTCATTTCGAAGATAAACTTCTGTGGTACGTAGTCTCCCACCCGCAACAGCAGGTGCAGCGAGGTGGTAATCACGTGTGGTTGCGCTCCGATCACGCTGGCGCCGTAAGCTGTTAATAAAAATATGACACAATAATGTCGTGGCTAATTCTAAACAAAAAGCAAAAAACACCTACCATTCTCATTAAACGGATGCGTCAAAGTGATAAAGATCTTGAGCACTGGCGGGATGACATCTCGTAACACAACGCCTCGATCCTCCTTGGGAGTACGCTCCGTGGTCGGGTTTAGCACCACTTCACCATCAACCAGCTTCAAAAGTTTGACCAACGTCGTGATCATGCTGCCATTGTTATAGTTGAGAATGTAGCTCTGGTTTTGCTCGTTCAGAATGGTCACATTCTCCAGCACCCGCAAGCAGCGTTCAATTTTCTGCAGCTTCGAGAGCAGGTCATCCGTCCATTCGACCACGTAGTTGGAGATCTGTCGACAGCATTCGGATACCGTTTTGATGAGGTGCTCCAATCCTCCGAGATTTCGTAGTTCATCCTTGAACCATTCCCCCGCACGTTTCGAGGTTAGGGATAACAGCGATTCCATTGCCAGCGATCCCATGGTAATATTGTCAAGGTCCATATGTTTTGCTTTGCCGGAGTTTTTGATTTCTTCGCAAAGCTCCCGAACCTTTTGCTGGTTCTTCTCGAGTTGACCTTTACTGAGATCTCCATCGGATACGGATCGGTGGTCCGTGTCCAGCAGGTTCAGCATCAGTTCTAGCGAATCGCGATCGAGATCCATATTAAGCGTGTCTTGGGACAACACGAACATGATGGTGGCCGTACAGAGGCCCAAACTGTAATCAGTATGGGCATCGCGGAGGGCTTTAAAGAACCGCGTGACAACACCGTGCGCTCGCACATGCATCCGAAAGGCAGGTGTCATACATTTGGTTGCTAGGGTCATTGCCGAAAGGCAGCGTGTCGCACTCGGATTGTCCGGTTGTAGCGCTGACAGAATGTACTCGACATCATCGTCCATCTCTTGGAACTCCCCAATCTCCTGAATTTGGTGGGCTTTCTTGACGTTCCGCACCACCGTGTAGTAAGGCTTGGAATCTCGGTCACACTTGAGTTTGGTATCGAAATCGAACTCATCATCAAAATCGCTACCAGCACCTCCGGAGCTTCGCAGTTTCGTAACCCTGGAAAGTCCGGAAGGTT
Organism: Armigeres subalbatus; assembly: GCF_024139115.2. Taxonomy (NCBI): domain Eukaryota; kingdom Metazoa; phylum Arthropoda; class Insecta; order Diptera; family Culicidae; genus Armigeres; species Armigeres subalbatus. The sequence goes on from NC_085139.1 coordinate 224,055,162, forward strand.
CACCTTCGAATACGGTCGCCTGTTTCTCCGCATCGGTTTCTTCCATCGCACCTTTGTCCTTCCCTTCGTCATCGTCGTCATCCCATTTGTGCTTGTAGACGTGTCGCTTTTTATCCGCGGCTTCCGCACTACCTGTCAGGGGACGACTTTTGAAAATGCTGCCCTTTTTCTTCGAGATCACCAGCTTAACCGGTTGTTGCTGGTCCGGAGTGGTAGTCAACTGATGGCTACTGCTGTTGGACGAACCAATTGGAATGGTAATGGGAGGAACAGTAAGGGTGCTTGCAGGTGCCGCCGAAGGTATCGCATTATTTCCGGAGGTCTCGGCGAGTGGTCGGCTTTCTTGAAGCTGCTGTTGTTTGGCCATCTCTTCGCTGCGGAAGTAAGATTTCTTGAACTTGTTCTTAATTTTGTACTCTGTTGGCTCAGGTTTGTTCTCATCCTGTACAACGGCAGTCACCAATTCCGACCGGCTGGAATTGGTTGTGAGATCTAGTCCTGTTGGTAAGGTGGTTGTTCGTGGAGATTTTATCGATGCCAGAGCGGATTCACTCTCCGATGACAGTGTGAAAGGCGGGGGTTCAGAGTCGATTGCTTCCAGCGCAGGCGGTTTCGGACTGGTCAACAGTTCTTGCTGATAGTCGGGCGGTACGACGTTCTTTTTCCGCCTGCTATATTGTCGGGTAGCCGTTTTCTGAACTGGAGCGAGCGGGGGAGAAGGTTCTCGAGCTGGTTCCGGCACGGGTTCCACTTCTTTGACCGTTTCCACTTCAGGCACCACCACATTGTTATTATTGTTACGATTTCGTGTGGCTCGGCCAAACTTCTTGACCGGTGGCTCAGGGGAGCTTATTGCAGCCGGAACCGGAACAGGTTCCGGTCGGGAAATTACTTCGATCTGAGCAGTGCTCTTCATCCCGCTTCGAGTTGTTCTTGTCGATCGGGTTCCCTTCAAACTAAGCTTTAACACCTCAACTCTCTCTTCTTTCGGTGGATCCTTTTTCTCTTCAACTGGTTTTGCTGCTTCTTTCACTTCCTCTTCTTTGTTGTCTTGGGTATTCTCACTTTCGAAATTGATCTCCGAAGGTGGTGCTGCAGCTGTTGAACTATTTTGCGATAGTTCCAAATCACTTCCACAGTCACTGGATCCTCGGCTGTGGATGATACGGCAATCGTCGGCCGCAGCTAATCCAGCATGCTTTGGAGTGTTGTTGGATGATGCGCTTCCTAAAATGGAGCTCTGCGAGTCAAAATCGTCCCCACCAGAGGGGGAAGCGAGCGTTCTGTACAGTTCGTAGGCGTCCGTTCCCGGAAGAGGGAATTGTGGCCTTATATTTGGTAGAACAATGGGGTCTACTCGAAGATCTTCCGCAACCCCACCGAGCAGTTCCTCGTCTTTGCGTTCGTCGTCTTCTTCCTGCGTTTCAAAATCGTCTCCCCGTTTGGCACGCTTACTGCTCCTGCCCTTCTCCCTGGCAATCGCACGCTTCTTGAAATGCCTCAGTTCCTTTTTGCTTTCCTTTTTGTGCTTAGTATTTCCATTGCTGATGAGACCTTTGCTGAGGGTGATTTTGATTTTCAAGTCGTCTTTCTTCGGTTCCTCTTCCGGGGGAGTCAGGCCGGTGATGAAGGCGGCTGAGGCAGACGGCGCAAGGTTAATGGCGGGTTCTGCAATCGGCGCCGGAGGTTCCGATTCTTGCGAGGTTGGGGGTGTTGGTTGATGGGAGATGACCGGCGGCGCTACCGCACTAGGTTGCACCACTGTGCCATGCGGTGGCGAGTGGACATCTTCACTATCAGTGCTGACCAGCCGGGAGGTGCCCTGTGGGATGAAACAAAGAATCCGTTAGACTAGGAATTTCGTTAGATTTTAATTCAGTAATTTCTTCAAAGAAACTTTAGAAAAGCTTCCTAATTGGGCTTTGTGGCCGTTCGTTTAGTAACGTCAATCGTCTAGACGGACGTGCCATGGAGTGTGGGTTCGATTCCCGTACCGGTAAGGAGGAAACTTTTCGTGATCAAAGAATTCTCCACTGGTCCACTGGGTCTTATGTGTACTGTCCGTCAATCGTCAATAATTAATGCTAGCTGTTAAGTTTTCAGTCTGTATGACCTCTGGTCGAAGACGGTGTTCCTGTCTTTTTAACACGATATTTATTACGATAAATAATCTAATCGTAATCTTAGTATGTAGGTTATTAAGCTTATTGAAGGATATTTTGGCATAATAATTTAAATGGTTACATCGCCATTAGCATTCTATTACTTATGGCTTTACTGTAAAAACCTTCGGAAAATGCTTTGGGTATTCTTTTGAAATTCCTTGGGATATTTTAGGAACTCATGCAAAAGTATCTTGAGGAAAACTTTAGAAAACACCTGGAGGAGTTTTTCCGGATATTAATACCTTTAGAAATTCCTTTGAAAAATCCATTCGGGATTCCTTCGGCTATTCTTTCAAGAATTCCTTTAGCAAAAATTCTTCACAAAACACATAGAATTTTTTTTAAATCCCTTCAGGTGATTTCTTTGAAAAATCCTCCGGATATTCCTTGGAAAACTGATCCCGAAATCTCCGAGAGATGAGAAGTGAATAGCGAGAAGTAAGAAATGAGATAAAGATGTGATATGTGAAAAGTGAAAAGTTATAAGTGAGAGCCGAGAAGCTACAAGTGAGAAGTGAGATTTAGAAGTGAGAAGTGAGACATTTGATACGAGAAGTGAGATGTAAGATGTGAGAAGGGAGAAACGAGAAGTGATAAGTGGAAGCCGAGAAGTGAATGGAGAGAATTGAGCTGTGAGAAGTGAGTTATGAGAAGTGAAGAGTGAGAAATAAAAAGCAATTTGTAAGATGTGAGAAGTTAGAAGGGACAAGAGAGAAGTTAGAAGGGAGAAGTGAGAGGTGAGAAGCAAAAAGTTGAGAAGTGAGAATCGAGAAGTGAGAAGTGAGAGGCGAGAAATGAAAAGTGAGATGTAAAATGTGAAAAAATGAGATAAAGATGGGAGATGTGAGAAGTGAGAAGTGTACCACGCGAATTTGACGTCACACGTTTCATTGCTTGAATTGCAATCGTGGCGTCATGCTCGTTTAGCTACACTAGTTGAGAGTTCGTTTGGCTACCCTCGTCTTCGCCTCAGCTCGTCTACTTTCCGATTTGGGTACAATATTTAGACCACTACCCGGGATGTGGGTGGTCGTCGAGTAACTCGATAATATTATTGAGTTCGCAAGCGAAAGGCAGAACATCATTAATGAACTGAAACAGAACCTGCTGGTGTTCGAGTCGTAAGACAAGAACAGGACGCTTTTATCAGCCACCCGGGAGAAGCGAGAAGGCCGACAAAGGTGCCACAACTGAGGCCTTCTCCTTCCTTGGAACATCGACTATGGCAGAAGAGGCGATTGATTTCGCCCTGACGGCCAACGAGGAAAATATTATGCATAACCAAAAAACGGCTCAGGCAGCAAACCGGCGAAGGTGCTCAGAGCAAAGCCAAGCAGTAGGCGACTGTTGCGGGAGCAAATGAGGTTTTCGGCTGAATTCTATTGAGCGGATCGCAAACTCAAGTTATGGTGCGAAGCAGCTTAAAGCTGTAATATATTTACATTAGTTCACATTAGGTTTCTTATAAAAATACTCACATTTTTCAGTTTCGGGCTATTTTAGTATTACGTTCGCCCTTAGCCTCACTGCTCGTCCTACTTCCTAGCATCTGTGTAATTTATTAGTTAGATGTGTATGCAATTAGATTAAGAAACAACGTACTTTAAGCATATTTCACTTGGTAATTGAATTGATACTTATTTAGCCTATGTTTAACAACTAGTAAAATAGCTGATGAAATAATGACTACGCATTCATGCGTGATGGCGGTTTCTATCTTTGCCAGAAACAATGACCTGTCAAACACTATATCATCCATAGGCATTACCCATAGTTGCTACGCATATATGCCCATTGAAAATAAATGGCCAGTCGCAGTGCAACTCATGGATTTCTGGCGACATCAGCGACAGTAGGCCAAACGTCGTCTTGACGGAGCAGATCGGGATGTCCCAAAAAAACGAAAGGCACCAATCAAACGCAAGTCGCCGGGCCGCAAGAGGGTACCTGCCGGCCAGTGCCATCGGCACAAGGGACCGAAAATCCATGGCAGCTGGTCAGTAGCTGAAAGTGAAAGTCGAGCGCATCTCGACCCGCAAAGAAAGTTAAGGACAGGGTAGAGGCCTTGTTGCTCAAAACCGATTAGCATAAGTACGCCGACGTCGATGCAGGGGACCGAAAAACTTTCGGCGCTGGAACAGGATGCACGAAGCGTCAGACGCACCAAGACTGGTGAAATGATCTTGGTGCTGAAACGTGGAGCTAGCGGGACGACTGGCCCATAAGAGATCTTGGGTGACGGCGCCGAGGTGAGGTCGTTGGGGACGGAAGTGACCTTCCAGTGCAAGCAACTGGACGAGGTCACGAACGCGGACGTCTATTTGACAAGCAGCTAGCCTGCCCTATTTAATGGAGCAAGAGATGTTGAAATCGGCTGGTCAGTAAGCATAATAAGCAAACTGGACTGGTACTATTGGTGCTTAGAGTCGGGACATAAGTCCTACGACTTTAAGGGCCCAGACCGTAGCAACCTGCGTCGTTATTGTGGTTGGGAAGGGCACAAGGCGCAGGAATGCGATATGTTACCAAAGTGTCCATCTGCGTCAGCAAAAAGCAAGCATGTAATCACGTTATGGGTGGATCTCCGTATTCCATCGGAGAGGAAAACAAGAAGAAGCCACGCAAGCAACACAGTTGAATCTTAACCACTGTGCATCTGTCCTGCAGCTGCCGTGGCAGTCGGTCTCGGAGTCGAGGACCGATGTCGCTCTCCTGTCCGACCCGTACAACGTCCCTGACTTGGGTCGTTATTTACGTGACTATTTTCACTAGGAATTTATTACATGTACCACAAGGAGCAAGCAATTTATTTGAAACAGGTCGACAGACCTTTGGTTACGCGTGTAGATCAAAAGGCCTTACTGCAGGAATTTCTTGGATGGCCAAGAAGTTATTTTTTATTCACATTCTATTCTATGTACCACAAAGAGCATGCAACATATTTGAAACAGGTCAACAGACCTTTGGGGACGCGTGTAGATCAAAAGGCCTTACTGCAGGAATTTCTTAAATGGCCAAGAAGTTATTCTTCATTCACATTTTATTCTATGTACCACAAAGAGCATTCACCTTATTTGAAACAGGTCGATAGACCTTTGGTTACGCGTGAAAATAGCGAAAAACCGTTTTTTTTTTATTGAAAGTCGTTTTTTACGCGGATTTTGGGATTTACGCGATTTTCAGGATTTAAGCGGATTTTTTTTAAAAGTTTGTTTTACGCCGTTTTTAAAAAAGGTTCGGGAACACGTGAAAACCACAAAAAAAACGATTTTTAGTGAAGTCGTTCTTTACGCGGTTTTTGGGATTTACGCGGAACGTATCCCCCGGAACGTCTCCTCTATTGAATCGCTGGTCAAAGCTACACCTCAAAAATAAGTTACAGGTAGTCAAGTACATAATCGGGCATATGCTGATCTATGCATCGGGTGTCTGTGACCACTGAGCAAAATCTCGTCGCAAACGACTCTAGGTGAAACAGAATAAGCTGCTCAATATGGTTCTCAACTTGAAGCCATGGGAACCAGGCATGGTATCCGACCGACGATCTCCACAAGTTGGCCGGTGTCAACACTATCGACACAAGCACTGAACGGGATTCATAACTTCCTATGAGACGTCAGCATATCCGCTCATCGAAGCACTTATCCCTTAAACATTTGTGATATTATTAGCTTCATGACAATTTGAGATCTAGGGTTTCTTTTTTGCACTATTTTCCCTAAAAAAGCTAATTGTAGCTAGTGAAATCCTGTTTTACGCTACTAATGCCTCTTGAAGGAATTGAACTACTCTCAGTTGAAAGGTATCCAAAATCTCTGAACTGCAAATGTAAATACAGGCATACCTCGATAGTGCGTACCCTCGATAGTACGTACACAAGAAAAAAAAAATCGTTCAATTTTCTGTACGATTTCATTCAAAATTTGGATGTTTTGATAATGGCACTTACGTGGGATCCTTCATATGCTACGTAATAATTTCACATCTGATTTGAATACTACTTTAATAACGAATTCAGTAGGAAAACTTTGAAAAAAGCAGCGTATCATAAATCTTTGGCTGGAATGCCATTGAAGTTTGTTCGAAATATCCATACATGATTTCACTTGATATTCAATTTGGAGTTCAGATTAAGGACCTGTGGCGTGATAGATCATTTCGGTGATGATTAGCGGCGGAATGAATTAATGTCGTGCATTACAAATTTTCTCCGTAAGTTGCTGCAGGAATTCCTTTGCATGTTCTTTCGGAAGTTCTTCCAAGAATTCCCCCGTAAGTTCCTCCAGGAGTTCCACCGCATGTTCCTCCAGGAATTCCTCCATAAATTCCTTCAGGAATTCTTCCGTAAGTTCCCCCTGAAATTCCTCCGTAAGTTCAGGAATTTCTCCAAAAGTTCCTCCGGAAGTTCTTCCAAGAATTTCTCTGTAAGTTCCTACAGGAATTTCTCCGTAAGTTTCTCCAGGAATTCCTCCGAAAATGCCTCTAGAAGTACCTCCGGAAGTTCCTCCAGGAGTCCTCCTCTAGGAGTTCCTCCGGAAGTTTCTTCAGGAATTCCTCCGTAAGTTCCTCCAGGAATTCCTCCGGAAGTTCCGCCGAAGATCCTCCGCAAGTTCCTCGAGGTATTTATCCGTAAGTTCCTCCAGGAATTCCTCCGAAAATTTTTTCTAGGAATACCTCCAGGAATTCCTCTGGAAGTTTCTCCAGGAGTTCCTCCGAAAGTTTTTCCAGGAATACCTTCGGAAGTTTCTTCAGGAATACTTCCGGAAGTTTCTCCAGGAATTCGTCCGTAAGTTCTCCCAGGAATTCCTCCCTAAGTTCCTCCAGGAGCTCGCCCGCAAGTTAATCGAGGAATTCCTCCGAATGTTCTTCCAGGAATTTCTCCATAAGTTCCTCCAGAAATTCCTTCGAAATTCCTCCGGAAGTTTCTCCAGAAATTCCTCTGGAAGTTCCTCCGGAAGCTCCTCCGGAAATTCTTCGGGAAGTTCTTCTAAAAATTTTACAATGACGCTAGGAGTGCGCTAGTAAAATTTCCCCACAATTTTTTCAAAGAATCCTTAAATTATTGCCAAGTATTTGTTCGAATTCTTTCAAATATGCCAATTCCCCTATTAACTTGGTGGCTTCTTCAGCATTTTACTTAGAAATTCCCTTATAAATATCTACGTCTCCTTTCCCAGAACTTCCACCAGAAAATCATTCAGAAATTTCCATGTAACTCCTCCTAACATTCTCTCTGGAGTGACTCCAGAAATACCCTTTGAATTTTTTCAATAGCTAACGTGGAATCCCTCGATGCCCACCTCCTACTCACGCTCCCGGAACTCTTCTGAAAATTCCTCTTGAAAATCTCTCGGAAAATTGTTCAGGGATTTTTTCTTCGGGAATTCTTCCGGAAGTTTCTTGAGAAACTCGTCTGCAAATTCATCTGCCTATTTCTCTAGATATTTTTCCTGAAATTTTTGACGTAAACTACGTCTAAGGGGAAGACTCGGATACAGGGTGACAAATGAAAATTTCCAAATTCGAGACCGTCACGAAATCATGTAAGATTTCGAGCTTTAATAGCGCCTTTATCTTTCGATGGGTTTTTGAGATTTATATATCAATCGACTCGGAAATTCTCTACCAATTTGTCAGTTACACCCAGCTAAAAAATCTTAGGAAGTTCATTAAAATCACTTATGATTTGGCGCCACAATGATTATATGTGGAAATCGTAAGTTTGAACTATGATTCAGAAGGGGAAATGTCATTTTCTGCTAATCTCGATTTCCATTATTAGACTTATGAAAATTATGAGAATGAATTATTGGTATCATAAGAGTAGATCACTGTAATTCAACATTAAAATTTATGAATATTTTATGGAAATAATATAAAATTTGAAAGTATTTGCAATAATAATCATAATAATCAATGCAGTTTTTTTGAACATAATTTTGTTTTGAAGACAATTTGAAATTCAAAATTGTAACTGATTACATATCAACAGTTTAAAAAAACGTAAATCAGAACTGAAATTTTTGTACCCATGCCATAAAAACAAACATATCAGGAACACCCACAATTTATTTGACATTTCCTATGAAAAGTTCTCTATAGTCAATGAATCATCAATTAAATTTCTGCTGAACATGGGTGTCATAAATCAATGTCCAATCTGATATTATCTGTCATCGATGAACAACGATAGCCTAAAAAATTGAAATGGTTTAAATATAGCGAACATAATGAAAAGTATTCTCTCTAAAATTCATATAATATCGTACAAAATAAAACCAAAATGAGAAACGATTCCGCGTGCAAACCATCCTAGATACGTTGTTATAATATATATTTTTTTTCATCGTTGTTAACGTCAAAACTGGAAACTTTTTCTCAATAATTCCACTTACACTAATCATAAGTTTTAAGTATGGAATTCGCAAGCTTTCTTTTGAACGGCATAAGTCGGTAATGAAACCCAGAAAATATCCGTTCATAAGTGGTTGCTTATGAAAATCGTAAGTTTTTTTGCCTGAGTGTATATTAAAACTTTGGGTTATGAACGTTAAAATAGGGTATCGGATCATTTTGGCAGCACCCTCTTTTCTTGTCCGCAAGAGTCTCGTTTCGGCCGTCGCCGTTCAGTGCGGTTGGCTTTTGGACTCTGCTTTTTGTGCGGTGTTTCGCACAAAAAGTATAACAATGGAGCCGGAGCAGTGACCGCGGTCGAAACAAATGTAACAAAAATGCGTAATATAGTGCATGGTGTATAAAAAGTGATGCAGATAGGGGCATGTTTGTGCAGGCATGAGACGATCAATTGTTATCAATGCCAATGCCCTTGCTAGTAATGCAATCATCGCAATGTAATTGCACAAACATGTTTATATTAAAAAACGACTTTGGAAAAATGTTTAGCATTTTTTTCGCAAACTGAAAATTAATAAGGCCGTTACACATATTTATTGAACATTATGGTCTACGCAAGGTCAAAGTCTACTGGTCTCCGCAAAGTCAAGGGGGGGGTAATCTTCTTCTTCTTCTACTGAATCGAGCGGCGTAAAAATTTGAATGCAGAGGTTTTTGGGGCCGGGGAAGGTTCTTAAGATGGTTCGAGACCCCTCTCCTCTTTGGAACCTGGCTCCTATACAAATGAAACACCAATTTCATCATAACTCGAGATCAAGCAAATGGAACCAAATCTGGCAAGTGGAGGTTTTGGAAGGGAAGATATGTTTCTGTGGTGGTTTGCAACGCCTCCTTCTGGAAAAGGGGGCTTCCATACAAATGAACCAAAAATTTCTGCATAACTCGAGAACTAATCAGAGAATAAATCAATTTTACACGAAACAAAGTTCGTCGGGTCTGCTATTAAAAAATAAATATTAAAATGGAAAAAAAAATTAAAAAACTCCTCGGATTTGTTAAAGAATGTTTTGAAAGTTTTCAAAATTTACCGGAAATTTTTTTTGTTGCCCCCTTGCTATTTTTGAGCAAAAAAAAATCCGAAGGGGAGGGGAGACATATTTTAAACAAATATTTACATCGGCCTAATAATATTTTGTTCAATTAAATGCACGCCTGAGTCTGAAGGATTCAACTTTGATTCAGGAAGTGTGAATGCACTTAAGATATTTTTATAATACGTGGGTGCAATCATGCGGTACTTATTGTACACGACTAAAGCTTCGGAACGCATACGTTCTTGAAACGGGCTATATGAGTTACAATAGAGCTATCACCTTCTAGCTCCCTGATTCAAGAGTCTTGCAATGATATTAATAAAATGGTTGCACGAATATTTTATCCATAGTGACACTGCCAGACAGTGGGAGTTAGATTGTAATAACACACACACCCTCTTTTCCCGTCCGCAACGTTTACTACTCGCGCGCATCACAACCAAATTAATTGGGTTTTGGTACATGATTGACATTTTATGATTTCTAGTGATGCACAAAAAACAAGATATGATTGGAATGTTTCTGAATAATAAATGTTGCAAACGGAAAAGAGGATGCTCCCTTAGGACTTCTTCTTTTGAAATATTTCATCAAATGCTTCAAAACCCAAATGTAGGCAATTCGGATCCAATTACGAATCCAATGTAGGCAATTCGGATCCAATTATGGGTTTTAATAGTGAATTTTTTCAACGATTGTCGTATCCAACAACTTTCATATCATAAGATACGCTAGTTTTGTTCGACATCAGTGACATAAGTAATCAAATGAATTTTCTAAAAATATTCATGCATGATGGCACTACAATCCTCAATGAACTAAACTGCCTTACGTAGTTTACGTTGGGCGGTTGTGTCTTGTACATAACCATTCTGATTTTTGAAAACTCTTTTGGAGTTACCTCCAGAAATTCCCCTTGGATTTTTTCTGGAAATTGTTTAAGGAATTCTACACGAAGATCCTGCTACAAAGAAAACCTATAAAAAAAACCTTCCATATTTCCCAAGAATTCCTTCCATGAATTCGCAGCAATATCTTAAAACAATAACCAGTACCATAATTGAGTACCAGGAGGATTTTTTTGGATAAATTCTTGATGGATTTTCTGGAGATATACTCAAACAACTAGATAAGTGACGAGCTCGGTGGTCTAGTGGCTACCGCTTCTGCCTTATAAGCAGGAGGTCGTGGGTTCAATTCCAGGCTCGTCTATTTCCTACTTTGTATTTCTATCTTAGTTCTTTCTGTGTTTCACGTTCTACCAAAACGATTCCTACTGTTATATCCTTCCACACAATTCCAAAACCTCCCGTGGCACCTATGAGAGGTCGTAGAGTTCTCTGCATCTTTCTTAAGTAGGTGTCAAACTAACCATCCTTCCCATTCGTCAGCATTCGCAAGGACGTGGCCAGGACAGATCTCGACTATTGGAGAGTGCATTGCTTCCATCTAAGAGGTAAATGATTAGTCCCAAATCATTACCTGAGGTAACGGATGAAATTGATGCTACTCTCGTACAATAGTCTTGGCTTGTACCACCTACGAATTTGTGCGAATTGCTCAATGCTAATGCTAATGCTAATGCTAATATACTCAAACAACCAGAAAAGTATCTGAAACAAATCTACGAGAAATTCTTAAATGAGATTTTTTTTTCCAAATGAGTTCATAAGAAATTTTTAGAGAAAAATATTTTTGAATTTCCAAACAAATTTCAAATAAATTTATAAAATAATTTCAGACTGAAATACGAAAGAAATTGTAGGAGCAATTTTAGAGGCCGTTCTAGAAACTAGTTTCCTAGAACAATTTCCACATTTTCAGAAAAGTATCTTTATGTTTGGTCGAGAATATGTTGAATAGAAGGGGATCTAGTGGCCATAATGCCAAAGATATTTTCCCACGTCGCACTTTTTGTTCTGAGATCAGTGCCACACAGTTGTGATTAGATCGCCATCCAATGATTTAGATTTAAAGACTTTATCGACCGACATTGCATCAGTTCGTCTAGCTAAGGTGTATATGAAAGTTGGCCCACCGAGCCTCCTATCATGTTTTTTGGAGTGGACTATAGCCTATCTTAGAATATTGCAGCATAGTTTGGTCCCCATTTTCAGCTATTCATGCCAACAGAATTGAGTCAGTTCAAAAACAATTTTTATTATATGCACTACGAAAGTTAGGGTGGACCGAATTCCCATTGCCACCATATGTAGCTCGTTGTAAGCTCATCAATATTCATTCACTGAAAGTGCGTCGAGATTTAGCAATGGTAACTTTTATAAACAATATTGTTTCAAACAGAATTGACTCAACGGAGCTATTATCAAAACTTAATTTTTATGTTCCATTACGATCTTTACGACATCAAATATTCTCCGTAAATTATCATCGAACAAACTATGCAAAAAATGGCCCAATGAATCAAATGATGATCACTTATAATAAACATTGTGACACTATTGACTTATCGATGTCCAAAACACAGCTGAAACAGATCTTCTCTCGTATTATAAGCTAATGACACTTTACAATAAGTTTAAACAGTATCAACATTATTTAATGTTATTTAGAATAGTTAAGAATACAAATGTAAATAGGTCTACAATTATGATTGACGACAATAAATAAATAAATAAATAAAAATAAATTTTCGGACATATAACCTTGGCGTACGAGAAAGGCAAAAACAATTCTAAAGACGAGAAAAAAAAAGAAAAAATCTTTTTGACATCCTCGAAATCAGTTTTCTTGTTATCTTTATACTTGTTTTTAGTGTTCTGTACTCATTACTCATATAACTACAAATCATAATAAAGGTTCCTCCAAACAAACACGATGGTACTGTTGCTATAGATGGCAGTTTGTCGATTTGGTAAGGAAGCGTCAATGGAGCCAATAGAGTCGCAACGACAGTGATATTTCAGGGCAACCTTTAAGCTTTTCATTCCTATAAAATCTATAGGGGAAATCCATAAAATACGTTACGTAAAATGTGGTGATCTATCAACCACCCCCAATCGTCGCATTATGTAGTAACATGCATGATTATGTACGATGTCATTTTTAAATCATTACTCCTATAAATGTCACGTAATTGATGGATGTTCCGAAGCATTAAAATACAATATTTAGTAAGAAATAGCCTCACATTTACAAAGACGATTATTTTGCTCAATACTACAAGTAGGCACCATTTCAAGAACAATCTGGGTTCTGTTGGTCCGTTGTGTACTGTATCAAAAACAAACAAAAAATGCTTAAAGTACAGAGCCTTCTATCGAAATTTTGGCTTCCGGGTGGTTTTATAAATATTCTTCTACTCCTACATGAACAAAAAAGCAAAAAAATATTTTTTTTGAATTTACACTGAGATAACGCAGGTTTACGTACTATCGAGGTATGCTTGTATTGCAATAGTACCGCGAAGTAAGGACATAGATGGAATGACGGCTTTGGCAGGTTTTGTTCTATTATTGGCAGGGGGGTTTTTTATGACTGACTAGGTTTAAATTTGGCCTAAACATTCTATTCATATATCAAAAAATGTTGTGGCCAAATTTCATAAAATTTGGTCGACAAAAACTCCTCTGCCAATAATAGAACAAAACCTGCCAAAGCCGTCTTTCCCCCTAATAAAACCATTGAAATTGAAATTGAAACACAGAAATATGAGCATGAGCATGAGCATGAGCATGATGACCGTGCATTTCGTAGTTGCTACTCCATGATCGACCAGAACAATCGCAATTGCACAGGGAACCAATGGATGGAAGCATGGGATTTGCTCTCCAACCTCAATGTGCACAGTCCGAGAGCTCTAGTATTTTTGGATAGTCGATAACGGCGCTGGCCACGTCCTCACGGTCATCGGAATGGGAAGGAATTGATGATGCAGTCACTCGCCCACTGCAAGCCGAGAACACCTCTGCACTCGCCACGAGTTCCTGCGGAATTTCATTGGAATCTTGGGGTTAAGGTTTTATGGCAGAGGTTCGTCTTGGTTAACGCAGGGCTGGTAGCGACCATACCGCTCAAAATAGTGACTTTAGTGACCGAAGCTAACGAAAAAAGGGACCAAATAGTGACTTTCAGTTGCAGAAAAAGTGACCAAATAGTGACTTTCAGTTTCAGTTGCAATTTCGATGAGACGAACTTAAACGTTTTTGGGTCGAGGGAGAAGTTTTTCTTTGTAATTTGTGGCGGAAACCATCTTTCACTCACCACTCTCTCATACCGAACTGAAAAAAGAAACGAAAATCGTGCACTCTAACTTTTGCCCTCTCTTTTTATCACAAAGGAATTTTACTAAATATCAGTCAAAAGTAGGACTAGTAAAAACTATGAGTAGTCCTGCGAGCAAATGGAAGTGAGCGAAACATGGTTATCTATCACTCATAAGACCTGTTTGCCTTCCCCCAAAAATGGTTTCTAGTCAAAAATCTGCGTGAATGAACATTCTCTTCTCGTGAGAATGAGTGAAAACTACGATCACTGAATTAGCTGAACACCTACTTAAGAAAGATGCAGTTTTGCTATAGGTTTAGGAAGTTTATGGATTTTTTTTGTGCGAAAGGAACATCAGTACGGATCATTTAGGTAGAAACGAAAAAAAACTATTAAATTCAGTTATAACGAACCTGTGATTGGACGCTCGACCTCCTGCTTATAATACAGGACCGTTGGGCTCGTCTTCAAATTCAAAAGTTATCAAAATTTAACGAATCTAACAAAATCTAAAAAAAAATCTCGATTGGAATCTTTAACATTTATGCTATTTCAAATGTATAAATTATCGTCACAATATATTTTGAAAAATTCCAAAATATTGATCGAAGTAGATGTTGGGAGGGAGAATGGCCTTTTTTTTCTTATGTTCTTACAGCAAAATTACTATAAATTTACTCCCTTACATATTTAAAGTATCGCCTTTCAATTCGATTACAGTACAATCATAGATCCAATTATCATTATTTCGATTTTACCAAAATATCACGCGCTGAAAATCATAACTTCGGTAATAACTCAACAGTTACAACCGTGATCGTTGCGTCTGGTGCAAGATACAATCATTCTTTATCACATCAAACCATTAAATCTTCGGCAAACTACCGCAATTCGCTACAATAACGAAAAGAAAACATCGACGAAGAGCAATGGATTAATGTAGCACGAGGTTTGTGATAAAACAATTTTCTGTTATAAAAAAAACTGATAAGCATGTTTGCATCTATTGGTTTCCCTGAAGCAGCAGGAAAAAAATCTAAAATTGAAAAGATTAATCTGAACCGCCAATAGTGCAATTGATAGGGGAGACTTGATCCACTTTTCTCATTTACGATGTATCTCAGCGCATGCAATCTTCAAAATTGGATAGACTTTATCCATTTATATAATGTCCTAAAACTTTCCCGTCAAAAATTGCATCTCGTTTTATTGTCTTAATCGATTCTTTGGCTTATTTAAGGTCAACTTTCTCTCTCTTTCAACTCTTTCTCATGCCTCTAACTATTTTAAAAATCCAAAACAAAAGTTGAAAAAATGCTGCACATGTCTGGAAAATTCACCCGCTGTTCGTTAAAAATCGGGCGAATGTTAGCCCAATCTTGAAGAACAACACTTTTTAAATATTTTGTTTTAAATTAAAAAACACTTAAGGCTAGAGGCGTAAAAAAATATGAGTTCTTTGGGAAAGTTTACTTTAAATAAAATAATGAATCGATTGAGCAAATTAAAATCGATGAAATGCCAATAGGAGCAGCGAGTGAAATGGCTGGCAAAGTTTCAGAGCGATCATTTTTCCAAGATCCGTAATTTCATTTCCGCCATGAACAAAGCATCATCCGACTTATACATAAAGATTCACTCAAAAATAGTCAATAGTTTCAAAATAGTTGAAAATAGTGACTTTTTGCGAAAAAAAGTGACTTTAGTGACTTGAGGTCGAAAAAAGAGACTTTTTAGTGACTTGCCCGAAAAAAGTGACCAAGTCATTAAAAAGCGACCTGCTACCAGGCCTGGGTTAACGGGTTGCCAGCCAATGTGATAGTTATGAAAGGGTGGTGTAGTATTCTAATTGGATGCCGAAACGAACTTTTTCGCTCATTTCGAATTCTAACAGTTAGCTGCTAGAACTAATCAAGTTGTAGGTATAGGGATAGAAGATGGAAACGGTAGGAAAGCCCATTTCCAGTTCTAGCGATTGCTAGAACATGAGAAATTTATGAAAAGATACAAAGTAGGAGGAACGGAACGGGTCTGGGGATTGAACCCACGACCTCCTGGGTAAGAGGCAGAAGCGGTAGCCATATGACCACCAAGCCCGTTAAAAATTGAAACACAGAAATATGATAGAAATACAAAGTAGGAAAGGAACGAGCCTGGAATTGAACCCACGACCTCCTGCTTGTAAAGCAGAAGCGGCAGCCACTAGACCACCGAGCTCGTCCTGGGCATAAAAGTATAATAGTGTGCAAAAAATAGAAACATGGCTTAGAAGCCTCACAGTTAACCATAAGGTAAAAAGGAAGAAGACGTATAGTTCATTCCTCCAAATTCGTTCTAATCAGTACATCGAACAAAAAGTTCGATTTCACATCGTAAACTTCCTTCCTGATCGTAAACTTCCTGTGTAACCTTCTCTTCATTCTCTACATCATTATTCGTTGCGGTCAACATCATTTATCGAATTAATTCAGTCTATGCAACGCGAGTGTCAATAACGAAATAACGCACAGTGAACAGTTCTTCCGAAACCTAAACGATTTGCACCTGAGTGTATCGCAAAGATCGCAAAACGTCTTTAGTTACTTGCGCGCGCGGCAGTTATCGCGCTCAGGAGAGGTGGCAAGCAATGCATGGTAATGTCAATAATACTAATGGGACGGGTCAGGTTTATGTAAGTGTGGCCATGATAATGACGACGACGACTCAGTGGCTGGCTCTATAGTAGACACTTGCCTATGGGTTGGTATGTCTAAGTATATTGGAGCGATAGCGATAGTGGCTGACTATCGGGTTGTGTAGTGGTTGCTAAATTTTCGCACGTTCACGGAATTATCAACGCTATCGAATTGGCGAACAGGTGAGATTGATAGCAAACCACTTTCCGAATCCAATTCGACCATTTCGGTTTCGTTCGTACACTACACGCACTAATTGCGATTCAAGGTCAATGAACACCTGTTTTCATTAGCACTGACAAATTTACGGTCCATCTTGATTAGCACCCATATAAACGGATTTCTATGGAATATTATCGAAACTTGCATTCTTTAGCTATAAATGACAAATATGGCACTTCATAATAAGATAAAGAACCAAATGAGTTCAGCAACGACGACGCGACGTCATGCATGCTAATTGAGTGTCCTCTGTACGTGACACACTGACCTTAATAACATCATTATTTACTGCATCTCAACTCTGTCTAATTGCATTTAGTTTTTTTTTTTCATTCAATCGAAGTGAAATAGACTTCATCAAAAAACGATTTTACAAATCCGCAAACTCTTTGACGGCCTATATTTCAATTATTTTTAATAACCGGTCAAAATGATATGTAACATGATCATCTAGAATCCATAGGCTCACCTTTTAGTTTTAGACAAAATAGTCTACCAAATGCTGTGCTGCTTAACCTTGTGCAGCATTTCCTACGCTAGACAGCAAACAATTCACTTCAACGTGCGTACATCCACATTCATAAAAACCAAAAGCGTGTCTACCAGCAGCAAGCCGTCATTCTTGTTCACGCACTTCTCCACTTCGTTCCGTGGCCGCACGCCAACCTTCCTCGGTCAGCAACTTTCAATAATATTATTACCCGCAGTGGGCTCCACACTCAACAATCTTCGTCCGCTTGCCGCTGTATTGGTGGTTAACTGTATTCACTTTATATTTATACAGCTCTGCTAGGCGAGTGCCTATGCCTCCACGACGAATCGAGCCAGATGTGCTTCGCGGTATCACACACGAGAAACCGTTGTCGCCTATTATAAGGCCATATGCAAGTGAGGAAAAGCCGCGAATAGAGATCGAATCCCGCGACTATCGTTGTCTTACTGAACCCGCGAAGATCTCATCTAACATGCCAAAGCGCTTATTATCAATTATCACACATCGATTACACGTAGCATCGGATATCGTAAGGACGCATAAGTGGTTTGTCCCATAGACGTTCAACAAACTTTCACTTCGCACTTTATTGTTTCTATCATTACAATACGAGTCCACTATTCAACACATTTAAAATGATCAACCGGCTATTCTGATTAAAATGTTTCTCGACATACAATGAATCAAAACTCACTAGAAGCAGCAAAAGCCAAATAAAATATGATTACACAGCAAACGCGTTACCGAGTTGAACTAACGAACGACGATAGAGACCAACGCGAACAACCTACTAAACAACTATGGATAGACTGCTGCTGCCTGGTAGCCGTTGGCTGAAGCCACGGTGACTTACGGCCTGGTTACCTTAAGGCGATGCCACACCGAAGCGTCTGCGTGTGCGATCGAAACGACAAGTTTTTCACTCTTTCGGTTGGTCTAGTTCGCTTGCAAGCCCACCAGCGCGATTCGTATCGCTGTACGACTCACTGCGTTCTCGACTTTACACTCAGATGTTATTGCCTATTAAGCAACCCCACACAGGCAGAGGGAATTGAAATCTGCTGTCGGAGTTCATGCTACACTCACACGTTGAAACGTAAGGAATTATGTTCCATCGAAACGTCAACATCGAAGGCTGCAATACATATGGGGGCGCCACCGTTGACGATGCGAGCATAACGGAAGGTATTGAACAAAATATCACTATCAAATACGTTTGATAGTTTTAGTTGTGCTAATATTGAGATATTGCAAACTTTCTTAATTGATGTTAATTTGAATGAAGATCGCAATCATTCGTGCAGCCTAATCAGAAAGATTTATGTTTATTGGTGGCAGTTTGGATTTCCCCTGTCGGAGTTCGTCATGTTACGCAATATTCTAATCCAACAAGAAGCTGACCGTTTCTAGGTGGTGTTGGTGATAGAACAAAAGTCGCGTGGAACTAAGCACACGCGAGATGTTTGAATTTTAGTTTCTTCATATCACTTTATCTTTAACGAAAATGAAATTAGTATGGGTTTAAATCATTGATGCCTATTTCGATTATGATTGACGTCGTCAATCCAATCATGTAACATTTTAGTTGTTATAGATTGTATATGCCGAGTTCTTTGAGGTATATAGCAATGTTTACTATTCTTATCAGAAATCCAACGTCGAGATAAAACAAGTTATGGACTATTAAGAAATCGCCTGGCAATATGAGCTGAAGAATATTACATTCGTCAATAAAACAAAATTGCTTATAATTTATATTGACCTCCCGACATTGACATCAATTAAAATGTTTGAAAACTCGATATGCATATGCACAACATATTGAAGATTTAATTCGAAAAATGTGTTGTACACTTTCCTTCGCTGGGGATTGAACCCGCAACCCTCAATAGGTCGGTCGTGGGTTCAAATACCACCGAAGGAAAGTGGTTACTTACAATAGTGTAGAACGACCCATTATGGAGGGATTAAGCAACGCGTCAAAACAAAATGGTTTTCAAAAATTCTATAAAAATTCTATATAAATTAGCTGTTTATCTTTTTTAATATTACAGTAGTCGAATAGGGTTCTCTTTACCAACACACTAGGGAAATAATCAAAAACTTTTTAAATTTAAGCTTTATGTCGACATTGCAATATTAGGCGAAATTTGGCTTAAACCTTGAGAGGATTTTAAATTCCCAGGTTATATTTTTTAAAGGAAACCAGACCCACCGGTTATGGAGGGGTTGTGTTGCTAATCAAAACTGAAATAGTAACAAAACCATTCAAACTACCAATCGAAGCATTAGCAATAGAGCTTGAGCTTGATTGACTGCTCGTAGTTGCTACTCCATTATGACCAGATCAGCTGTTCTTGCACAGGGAACCAACAGATGTTTGCTTGGGACTAGCACACATCTTCAATGTACAAGTACTGGTGATCTCATTTGTAAAGTCGTACTGGCGCCTGCCACGTCAGAATGCAAGTCAATGTAGGGAAGGAGGAGGAAATGTTGATGCAATCACACGCCCACTGCAAGCCGAATATACCTCTGTACTTGCCACGAGTTCATGCGGAATTTGTTGGAATTTTTGGGTTAGGTTTGAGAGGCAGAGGTCCGTCTTGGTTAACAAGCTGCCAATGTGATAGATAGGAGAAAGCAACTGATGGATTTCTAATTGGATGTAGGAAACGAGCTTTTTCGTTTATTTCCAATTCTAGCAGTTTCTACTAGAATTGTCAAGTTGAAGGTATAGTATAGAAATGGAAACGGCATGGAAGTCCAGTTCTAGCGATTGCTAGAACATGAGAAATATAGAGAAAGATACAAAGTAGGATATGGAACGGACCTGGGATTGAACCCATGACATCCTGTGTATGAGGCAGAAGCAGTAGCCATATGATTACCAAGCCCGTCTTTGAAGCACTAGCATTAGCAATAGAAACCATAAATCTTCTTCTTCTTATTGGCATTACATCCCCACACTGGGACAGAGCCGCCTCGCAGCATAGTGTTCATTAAGCACTTCCACAGTTATTAACTGCGAGGTTTCTAAGCCAAGTTACCATTTTTGCATTTGTATATCATGAGGCTAACACGATGATACTTTTATGCCCAGGGAAGTCGAGACAATTTCCAATCTAAAAACTGCCTAGACCGGCACCGGGAATCGGACCCAGCCACCCTCAGCATGGTCTTGCTTTGTAGCCGCGCGTCTTACCGCACGGCTAAGGAGGGCCCCAGAAACCATAAATACAACTCCTTAAATGGTTATAATATAACGATAATAATATATCTAAACCAACATTTGAAAAGGGCGCAACAGCCAAAATTTATTCCTTCTGATTCATCGTCTACATATATAGCTCCGTATGTGGACAAATAATCAGAAGGAATAAATTTTGGCTGTTACGCCCTTTTCAAATGTTGGTCTAGATATATACTGTTAAACGTGTCAATCAAAGGGTTCTATGACACTAACCCGAACGCCAGTACTCCGAAAGCCATTACCACGAATATTCCACTACCCCGAATACCCCACTACCCTGAAAGGTCATTACCCCGAAAATCATATAAATATAATGATGAAGAGGGTTCGACTGATGTTGGTATATCGGAGCTACTTCTAACGGCGTTGCAGTCTTGGATAATCTAAACGAATGTTTTAGATTTTTCCCGGCGTTTCGACACTATTTCAATCAATCGGTGAGAATCAAGTGAGCAACTAAGTGAAATTAACTATTACAAAAATCGTCTCGTTTCACTTAGTTCAATATCCGATGTACAATTTAAGAATAGACACCAACAGAACATGTACCTTTATACGACAAATGATTTTGTAGAATTCTCCCCTTGAAGAAGACTCGAAGTAGAGTCAAAACGTCGGGAAAAATCTAAAACATTCGTTTTGCTTATCCAAGACGGCAACGCCGTTAGAAGTAGCTCCGACATATGAATATATTACGCTCTAATTTTAATTATATTACTTTTGTATATGCTAACAATTATCCTTATATTTGAGCCGGGAGCGCTGGGGATAATGCGAAAGAGCGAACGCCAGAGACGATGTTTATATGGAGACCAGCGGAGAGAATGAAAGCAAATCTGGCTTCACGACCTTCACGAGAAATTTGTAAAAACGTGATGTGACTTTCAGTATAAGCAATTATTTCTTTCTCTTTATTACATGCCCATTAGGGTGGTTCAAAAAATCGATTTTGCTCCACAGTGCTCATCTGGTTCTTTACCATGTTCTGAGTGTCCTCTGAAAATTTGAGCTCATTTGGATTAAAACTGATTTAGCACAAGCCGGTTCAAGTTTGCATGCAAATTAGTATGGGGAAATTTATTTTTTCATTATACTGTTAATGACGTTTCCCCATTAAGCGCAGGTTAAAAGAAAACCTACATGGCTAAAAGGGATACTCAACTACTTCGATGCGATCGTTGCCGTGACAAAAGTCGGAAATCAACAGGTGGTGAAGTTTTGGTTGCTGCGAAAACCGGCTTGAATGCACGAATCGATGTGAAACCCGCATGGGTGAGTCTTGAGCAGATTTGGATGATAATCCAGCTTGTTGACCGTATTTAGTTTTCTGTGCGCGCTGTACATTCCTCCTGATAGAACCAGGGACGTTGAGTACGTTAATGCTCATTGTCAATCAATTTTCTCAATTATCGAAACGGCCAGCACAATCGACGAAATTATCGTGCTAGGAGACTTCAATTTGCCGCAAATCTCTTGGAAATCTTCACCTGCCGGTTTTTATTCCCGGACACTGAACATAGCACTTTCCATGCAGGTGCGGAGACTCTACTCGACAGCTACAGTTCCGCCACATTATTACAAATGAATTCTGTCGTCAATGAAAACAACCGTATTTTGGACCTATGTTTTGCCAGTGATCATGATCATGCTCCGTCCGTAGTTTAGGTTCCTGCCCCTCTGGTAAAATCGGTTGCTCATCACCCGCCATTGCTTGTGACGATCGCTCATAATGCGGCGCATGATTTCAATGCTTCAGATGTAACTGTTTCATACAATTTCTCAAGAGCCGATAATCGAAGTATCGACGAGTTATTGTCTTCATTAGATTGGGAAAGTATTCTGGAACAAGAGGACGTCGAAACTGCGGCGCGAATTTTCTCAAATATTTTAACTTACGTTATTGATCGACATGTTCCAAAGACTGTGCGAGACAGGAAAACCGACTGTCCCTGGCAAACGACTTCATTACGCAAACTGAAATCAACTAAACGAGCTGCCCTGCGTAAGTTTACAAGGCACCGTACAGTACCGCTTAGAAATCATTACGTCAGGCTCAATTACGAGTACAAGCGAGCCAATCAAAGATGTTTTTCCAATACGAGCAAGATATTCAGCGTAGGCTACGCTCTCATCCAAAACGTTTTTGGAAATATGTCAATGAACAGCGAAAGGAGTCTGGGTTTCCATCCTCGATGCACCTGGATGACGAAATAGCCACTTCCACCCAAGAGACGTGTCGTCTTTTCGCAGAGAAGTTCTCTAGCGTATTTAGCAATGAAGCTGTAAGTGATAATCAAGCCACCCTCGCTGCTAGTAATGTGCCATTGGTTGGACAAACGCTTTGTACATTCGATGTGGACGCGGATGCAATTTCCAGGGCTGCGTCTCAACTGAAATCATCGAACAGTCCCGGTCCAGATGGGATTCCAGCATCGTTCTTGAAGAAACATATCTCCTGCTTATTAGTACCGCTTCAGCGCTTATTTCGTTCGTCTTTATCCAGCGGCGAATTTCCATCCTGCTGGAAACACGCCCACATGTTTCCTGTACACAAAAAAGGCAGTAAGCGTGACGTTAACAATTACCGAGGCATATCTTCGCTGAGTGCGTTGTCGAAACTCTTCGAGCTGATTATCATGGAACCGTTGCTCTCGCATTGCAAACAACACCTCTGCTCAGATCAGCACGGTTTTACTGCTGGACGTTCAACGACCACCAACCTTTTGTGCTTGACATCGTTTATCACCGATAGCATGATTGAACGGGCTCAGACAGATGTCATTTACACCGACCTATCCGCCGCATTTGATAAGATAGACCATGTCATCGTGATAGCAAAACTTGATAGATTCGGTATTTGCGGCAACCTTCTTCGCTGGTTTAGATCGTATTTGTCGGACCGTCAACTGATGGTAGCGATTGGAGACTTCAGATCTGATTGCTTCTTTGCAACATCCGGTATACCACAAGGAAGTCATCTAGGCCCACTGATTTTTCTACTCTACTTCAACGATGCGCATTTGATCATAAAGAGCCCCCGGTTATCGTACGCTGACGACCTAAAAATCTTCCTTTTGATCCAATCAATCGCCGACTGCTACTATCTGCAAGAGCAACTAGATCTCTTTGCCAGTTGGTGCCTGCTAAACCGCTTGACACTGAATCCTACCAAGTGTTCCGTCATCACCTTTTCGCGAAAGAGGCAACCGATCACATTCGCCTACAACCTGCACGGTACCACAATCGGGCGCGTAAATCAAGTGAAGGATCTGGGAGTTATTTTAGACTCGCAATTAACATTCAAGCAGCATGTCTCGTATATCGTCGAGAAAGCTTCAAAGACGCTGGGATTTATTTTCAGAACAGCGAAAAATTTTACCGATATATATTGTCTGAAGTCTCTGTATTGTGCCCTCGTTCGCTCCACACTGGAATATTGTGCAGCAGTCTGGAGCCCGGCCTACAACAATGGCTCTGATAGAGTAGAATCCGTCCAGCGCCGCTTCCTTCGTTTTGCGCTTCGAAAGCTTCCTTGGAGGAATCCGTTCCAGTTGCCGAGCTATGAGAGCAGATGTCGTTTAATAGATCTTGAGCTGCTCCGCACCAGAAGAGATACAGCAAGAGCAATGACGATTGCTGATACGCTTCAAGGTCGAATCGATTGTGAAGCCATCTTGGAGCGAATCGATATTAACGTTCAACAACGCACGCTTCGCAACAGTGTAATGCTTCGGTTGCCTCTACGACGTACCAATTATGGCCTGCAAGGAGGAGTTAGTGGCTTACAACGAATCTTTAATAGAGTGGCACCGTTGTTCGACTTCAACAGTACACGTGATATGCTTCGTCATAAGTTTTCGTCATTCTTTTCTAACAGGTGTCCATAACAGTATTAGATGATGAATGTAGATTATTGATTGTTATTTTTTGTTCTATTTTTATTTTGTTTTACTTCTATTTGCCGACCTGATTTGTATCTCTGTTTTTGTTTTATATTATTACATCATTGGGGCTATTTTAAGCCTGTTGATGGATAAATAAATAAATAATCTTCGAAAAACAGCTTTCACCCAACGAAAACCGCATGTTGATTAATCGTCCCAATAATTAGTAATCGATTTTAAGACAGGTTACGAATCTTTAGTCATGATCGTTAAACTTCTTTGAGGGCATCACTGAAATGTGCAGTGCAACATAGTAGCCTGAATTTGTGTGTGCTATCTTTCGCGCCACGAGCAGCAATGTTGCCTGTTGATGAGTTATGCAATTAGCTCCAGAAAACCACGGTATAGATTAAATTCGATTACTAATTATTGGAACGATTAATTGAGATGCGGTTTTCACTGAGTGAAAGCTGTTGAGTATTCCTTTTAGCTATGTAGGTTTTCTTTTAACATGCGCTTGATGGGGAAGCGTCATTAACAGTATAATGAAAAAATAAATGTCCCCATACTAATTTGCATGCAAATTTGAACCGGCTTGTGCTAAATCAGTTTTAATCCAAATGAGCTCAAATTTTCAGAGGACACTCAGAACATGGTAAAGAATCAGATGAGCACTGTGGAGCAAAATCGATTTTTTGAACCACCCTAATGCCCATGCTATGGAACTGATATATTTTTAGCAACAAATAATGTTAATGCGCAAAATAAAATACACGCACTTGCCCGAATGTTGATGCATAGGTCACATAGGACTTTCCATGGTGAATCCCGATATATGTTACTGATTACCCAGCCCAACTAACTAATCTTCCTTCCCGTGGTAATTGTGGCGATACAGAGGTATTCTCGGTCTCTAGTAGCAACAATAACTACACACTAACATTCCCTCCCTTTCCCAACTGACATTAAGGACTTGGCCGGCGCCGTTATTGATCAACATTTGCGAGCTGCTGAAACCTGCACTTCGAGAATAGATCGTAGTGCAATTTGCACCAGTTCTGATCAATCACGGAGTAGCAATCATTGATATGTACAGTCAGTCTAAGCTAAGCTAAGCTAAGTTATGCTCTTGCCCGGAATAAGACGGGAGAGTAAATGTCATCTTCTTGTAAAACGTGCTTGCCCAGAATAATGCGGGAGAGTGAATGCCTTGATGCAACTTCGATAACTTCGATTAATCGATCCATCGTTGTGATAATCGATTAATAGGGCGACGACTACCACTTGACCACACGCAGGCAGGGACGATCCCTCCCCAGGCCATCTGCGAGTTGTGGTGCCTGCCTAGGATGTGGTGAGGTTTGACAGTGGGCCCTGTTAAATTTCTATAAAAAGCTGCAAGTATCCGCAAGTGGACTCCACTAAAGCGACCGTGTGCCGCTCAAAGCGCACAGGCCCAAGTCCTGGTGTTAGGTGAGACGCTAAACAGTCCTGACACGACGGCCCTCCGACGAGACAGGAGGTTTGCACAGGCCCAATAAGCCGCCTTTGAAAACAACCATTACGAACGACATAGAAGATAATACGACTCGATACAATCGGCAACGACCTAGGCGATGAATAAAGGATCACGATTGGAGGTTTGGAGCATGGAACTGCAAGTCGCTAGGCTTCGCAGGATAATCTACGACGAATTACATCCCCGCAACTTCGACGTCGTAGCACTGCAGGAAATCTGTTGGACATGACAGAGAGTGTGGAAAAGCGGTCATCGAGCGGCTACCTTCTACCAAAGCTGTGGCACCACAATCGAGCTGGAAACCGGCTTCATAGTGCTGGGAAAGATGTGCCATCGCGTGATTGGGTGGCAGCCAATCAACGCAAGGATGTGCAAGCTGAGGATAAAAGGCCGATTCTTCAACTATAGCATCATCAACGTGCACACAACAGCTCACACGAAGGGAGACCCGACGACGAGAAAGAAGCGTTCTATGCACAGCTGGAGCAGACATACGATGGATGTCCACTGCGGGACGTCAAAATCGTCATCGGTGACATGAACGCTCAGGTAGGAATGGAGGAAATGTATAGACCGGTCGTCGAACTGGATAGTCTGCATGCCGTATCAAATGACAACGGCCAACGATGCATAAACTTTGCAGCTTTCCGTGGAATGGTAGTCCGAAGCACTTTCTTCCCCCGCAAGTATATCCACAAAGTCACATGGAAATCACCTATTCAAGTAACGGAAAACCAAATCGACCACGTTCTAATCGACGGTAAATTCTTCTCCGACATCACGAACGTACGCACTTACCGCAGTGCGAATATTGAATCCGACCACTACCTCGTTGCAGTATGTCTGCGCTCAAAACTCTCGACGGTGATCAACACGCGTCGGAGTCGTCCGCCGCGGCTAAACATTGGGAGGCTGCAAGACGGTAGACTAACCCAAGACTACGCGCAGCAGCTGGAAGTGGCACTCCCAACGGAAGAGCAGCTAGGCGCAGCATCTCTTGAAGATGGCTGGAGAGATATTCGATCCGCCATTGGAAGCATCGCAACCGCTGCACTAGGCACGGTGGCTCCGGATCAGAGAAACGACTGGTATGACGGCGAATGTGAGCAGTTAGTTGAGGAGAAGAATGCAGCATGGGCGAGATTGCTGCAACACCGCACGAGGGCGAACGAGGCACGATAGAAACGGGCGCGGAACAGACAAAACTCGATTTTCCGGAGGAAAAAGCGCCAGCAGGAAGATCGAGACCGTGAAGAGACGGAGGAACTGTACCGCGCTAATAACGCATGAAAGTTCTATGAGAAGTAGAACCGTTCACGTAAGGGCCACGTGCCACAGTCCGATATGTGCAAGGACATAAACAGGAACCTTCTTACCTACGAGCGTGAGGTGATCCAAAGGTGGCGGCAGCACTACGAAGAGCACCTGAATGGCGATATGGCAGACAATGGTGCAGTATGGTAATGAACCTAGGAACACGCGCGCAGGACATGCGACTTCCGGCTCCGAATCTCCAGGAAATCCAGGAGGAGATCGGCCGGCTGAAAAACAACAAAGCCCCTGGAGTTGACCAACTACCAGGAGAGCAGTTTAAACACGGTGGCACTGGCTAGAGCGCTGCACTGGGTGATTACCAAGGTTTGGGAGGATGACGTTTGGCCGCAGAAGTGGATGGAAGGTGTCGTGTGTACCATCTACAAAAAAAGGGCGATAAGCTGGATTGTAGCAACTACCGCGCAATCACTTTGCTGAACGCCGCCTACAAGGTACTCTCCCAAATTTTATGCCGCCGACTAACACCAATTGCAAGAGAGTTCGTGGGGCAGTACCAGGCGGGATTTATGGGTGAACGCTCTACCACAGACCAGGTGTTCGCCATACGTCAGGTATTGCAGAAATGCCGCGAATACAACGTGCATACACATCATCTATTTATCGACTTCAAAGCCGCATATGATATAATCGATCGGGACCAATTATGTCAGATAATACACGAAAATGGATTTCCGGATAATCTGATACGGTTGATCAAGGCGACGATGGATCGGGTTGTTCGATGGATCAATGTTCACGTAAGAGTGATTTGACAATCACGTAAGAATGAATGACACATAACCTAAACATAATTAGGCTTCGCAGAGGTAAGCGATATTTTAGGTGCAACTAGGCGAGAATTTACCGAATCTGCAGTTCCTTCCTTGGAAAAAATATCAACGGAAGTCGCATGAAATTTAGAAGATTTGTAGAAAAGTGATATGGAAGAAGCTTAAGCTACATTAAGTTTAGAACTACAGTTTTTTGGTAGCGTTAGTATAAAAATTTTATTTCAGATTTCAACTTCCAAGGGTGGACTACTTTTTGATCGGTTCAACATCGGAAATGGCAGCAATTTTTGAAAAAGAAACTAATTTCAACATTTCTAACCAAATCTGATAAATTTCATTCGACATTCATCAATAAATTTGATTTGTTTTCCAACAGTGTTTTAGCGATAATTCCGAAGCGCAATGGCCGTATGACAGCATTTCTTGTCTAATATTAAAGTCATCATTTTGCATCAAATGCATTTCAACGCGAAGAGGTCTCCTTTTACGGCTGCGGGCAGTAACTAACTTATTTTGCATTCATTTAAAACAAAATAATTTTGCAATATATTTCAAAGCATATAGTGGTTACCTGATATCATGTAGCTTTCACTAAAAGTTGACGTAACCAGTACGTAGAAATCACCTGATCAAACACGTAACTATTTTCAAACTTCACGTCATTAGTACTGGAAAATCCAGTCAGATTCACCTGATAAATCACGTAACGCAACGAAGCTAAATATTTTTCAGGTTACATGCCATTCAGGTCACTTTTACGTGAAAAGTGTGGTGGATGAGAACCACATTTGTTTTCAGGTAAGCATGACGTGAAGATTTTTCAGAGTGTAGTCAAAGCAATTCATGAAGATACGTGTTAATCTAGTTTAACTGAAAAGCTCGACCATGGAATCTATAATGTCCATAATTCTAACCATCCGACAATAAAAATGATACCCCGAATGACCGTTACCCCGATTTTTCCAAAAATTAAAATAAAAAACATGTACTCACTTTCTTGCTCACTTTATTACTTTATTAGATTGCGTTTCAATAATGAAGTTGAAAATAGAAACTATTGTCTTGTCTTGTCTTAGCACATGCACAGCCAGTATTGAAAAGTATCCTGGAAATGTCGGTTGTATTTCCGAGCATTTTCTTGTCTGCATTAATATTTGCAGCATATCATAAATATGACACAAGTATTAAAACGGCCAGGCCCACCGTGCAGGCTTGAAGTTGAAGTTGAAAATAGAAACTAATCAGTCAAAAGTAGCATATTCAAAATAATTAAAGTATGAGTCATTTACTCACCCGTCTTATTCCGGGCTACCGCGTTGTTTAAAAGAAGGAAAAATTTACTTTTTCATCTCATCCCGGACAAATGCGTGCTTTAAAAGAAGGAGGCATTCACTCTTTCGCATTATTCCGGGCAAGTGCGTGCTTTAAAAGAAGGAAGCATTATTCCGGAGAAGCGGATGCTTTAAAAGAAGGTGTCATTTACTCTTTCGCATTAGTTCGGGCAAATGTGTGCTTTAAAAGGAGGAGACGTTCACTGTTTCGCATTAAGAGGCCCGCACATAGAATTCGTTTGCGTTGCGACACATGCGCCAAACGCAACGCAAACGTACCCCATGTGCCGGCCTCTTTATTCTGGGCTTGCACGTGTTTTAAAGGGTGTCATTTACTCTCCCACCTTATTCCGGGCAGATGCGTGCTTTAAAAGAAAGAGAAATATATGCTTCGCATTATTCCAGGTAAGCGCGTGCTTTTAAAGAAAGTGTCATTCATTCTCCCTCCTTTTTCTGGGCAGATGCGTGCTTTAAATAAAGGAGGCATTCAATCCCTTGCATTATTCTGGGCAAGCACGCTTTACAAGAAGGTGACATTTACTCTCTAATCCTATTCCGGGCAAGTGCATAATTTGAAAGAAAAAAATAATTTACTCTCTCGCCTTGTCCCGGGTAAGTGCGTGTATTGTATTTAGCGCATTAACATTATTTCTTGCTGAAGATATTTATATCCGTTTCATAGACAGGACATGTATTAAAGTAAAAGAAATAATTGCTTATACTGAAAGTCACATCACGTTTTCACAAATTTCTCGTGAAGCCAGACTTGCTTTCATTCTCTCCGCTGGTCTCTATATAAGCACCGTCTCTGGCAAGGTATCTGGAATTCCCATTATCCCGAGCGCTCCCGGCTCAAATATTAGGATAATTGTTAGCATATGCAAAATTAATAATTTAAATTTTCGGGGTAATGGCTTTTCTGGGTAGATGGGGTATTCGGGGTAGTGATCATTCGGGGTACTGGCGTTCGGGGTAGTGACATTCGGGGCAGTGACATTCGAATTAGTGTCATAGAACCGTCTTTCAACAGGTTATAGGCCCTGCACTTTAGACGTTACAATGGAAGACGAGAAACGTTGGATTTTTGACGGTACAAATTATGATCAATGGACTTACAGCATGACGGTATTGTTAGAAGAATAAACGAACAGTGGGTAATGTCTGTGACATAACCGCTAAGTGGACGTAGGACTTGACTTGACGGTGCCTTTGAAGACACGTTATATGTAGCAACCCTATAACCAGAGATCGGCGGAGTGAAAAACGGTCGAAATGGCAACGTATGAAAAGGTATGAAATCGTGAAAACAATACTGGCATAACTTGAACTTTTAGCTGGCTTCTTATGAATGAAAAAAGTAAACAAGTCAAATTGGAACCGCTTTTGACGGTTCGATTGGAAACAAGAACCTTTCGAAGCCTTTCGAACCTAGGGGCCGTCCAGAAACCACGTGGTCATATATGGGGGGAGGGGGGGGGGGTTTGCAAAATGACCACGATAAGCCACATGGGGGGAGGGGGGTGTTGCTCTCGAACCACGTGGTTTTTTTTACACGAAAAACTTTTGGTGAATAACA
This sequence comes from Armigeres subalbatus, assembly GCF_024139115.2. Taxonomy (NCBI): domain Eukaryota; kingdom Metazoa; phylum Arthropoda; class Insecta; order Diptera; family Culicidae; genus Armigeres; species Armigeres subalbatus. The sequence goes on from NC_085139.1 coordinate 224,086,060, forward strand.
ATAGCGGTGTAAAAAATACAAATAATTAAAATTCAATGATTTAATCATTAAACGCAAAGCGCATCTAAGGGCCGATGTCCACGTAGCGTCTTTTCAACTCAGCGTTAAAAAGACGTAGGTGTACATTGAGAAAAATTGATAACGCAGTGTCGGTCGCAACGCCGATGCATATCTGCATTATTTGACCATCTTAGCCTAAGATCCTATATCCATATAAAAATAAACGAAAAAATCAATGCTTTGCAGGTTGCGATTCTGTCTTAATTTCCACAAAAAAAAAATTAGAAAAAGAAAAATGGAAAATATTTTTTTAAAAATCCGCCTCGAATGGTTTTTGGCATCACGCCGCCGACACTTTTGCATCAGCGGACTGCAGCTACAATTTTGAAAAATGTTCAAGCTTTTACAATAATCCAAAAAAAAAATCTTAAGAAAAAAACTTCAAAAGAATTTCTTGTGGATATTCAAGAAAAATCAAGTAAAGTAATTTCCTGTAAAAACTTTGACATTACTTCATACAATCCTGATAAAGTGCTGGCATTCAGATTTTTTTTTGAACAATTCTCTCTGAAAAATTTTGCTTGGAAATTTTGCTACAAATTGATAATGAAAAAAAAACAAAACATCTCCAGTGTAAATTCCGAAAAATTTTCCTTAAAACTCCGAAAAAAAATCCATGTGAATTCTGTCTGAAAATTAAAAACAGTCCCGTGGGAAATACATATAATTTTCGGTGGAAAAACATTCTAATGAATTTCTTCGACAAGATCTTCCGAATCTTCACCAGAAATTCTTCTTCATTTACAAAAGAAGTTTTTCGATCAATTTGAGAAGTGCACTTCAAAATGTTCAGTCTCCAGTTAGCCTTGCGAGGATTGCCAATCCGGAGATGACGAGTTCGATTCTCGTTCCTGTCTAGGATGTTTTCGGGTGGGAAACATTCTCGACACCCTAGGTATAGTGTATCCATCGTACTTGCTACACAAGATATATAATCGTGCAATTGCTGGCATATAAAAGCTTTCAATTTATAACTGAGGAAATGCTAGCAGAATATACTAAGTTGAAAAGCTGATCAACTTCCAGTTGGAATATGGAGCCAATGCCACATGAAACACTTTGATATTCCCTTTGATTTTTTTTTTCAATTTTGGAATTTTGAAATGAAATTTTTTCGGAATACTTTTTTACGGTCTTTGTGAATTCTATTATATTTTTTTTTAAATTTTCCAAGTATTTTTTTATTCGAGGCATTATTTAGAATTTCCATGGAAGAGTCTATGGATTATCTTCAAAAAATTCTTTGGATTTTCAAAGAATAAATCTTTAGAATTCTCAAGGTTCATGTTTTATGAATTTGACCCAGAAATCATTTTAAAATTTCATCGGGATGTCATTTTGATTTCTTTGTAGGTTCAGCTAAACATTGCTTTAAATCTTTACCATGCAAAGATGCACAGGAAATGATTTAGAAAGTTTAAAGAATTTTCACATTTCACAATCTTTAAAATTTTGATTTAATTTTTCAAGGAATTCCTACTGGAAATGCTTCAAAAGTACGACCTTTACAAGTACTACAAAAGTACATTTTTTTTCGTTATTTCCACTTGTAAAAACATCGGAATTGGTGTTTCAGTCGAACTTTTTTCGATTTCCTACTGGAAAATCTTAGGAATTTCTATCGGAAATATTTTGGCATATTCCGAATAATTTCTATTGGAAATTTAAAAAAAACTGCTGAAAATTTCTAAGAATTTCTTTTGGAAAACGAAAAAAAAAATCCATTGGAAATTTAGAAGAATTTCCTTTGAAGATTAATTAAAGTTGCCCAGGATTTTGAAAAAAATCTTCACAGATTCTGTAAAAAAGTAAGCTGGATTTTTTTTCTAATTTACACTGGAAATTCTTCGGAATTTGATGTTTATTGGAATTGGAAATATTTATTGGAAAAAGGTTATGACATAGAGAAGCTTGGATTTGAAAAATCAACATGAAATTCTAAATAAAATGCTTTTTAAATTCATAAAAGGGTCTTAGAACTAAGGAGATTCCTGCGATATGAAAAAAGTGGCAGTGTTCCAGAAAAAAACACTCCAATTCCTAAAACAATCTAGGTTAAAAAATAGTGTTATAATAACGATTGAAATTGAATTTCAAAACAAATCTCAACCCTTTCAGGAATGATGGGTCATATATGCCCAGCGTTTTAGATTGTCTATAAAATCACAAAAGAGAACTAGGCCACCATTTTCTTCAGCAAAATTGTTCATCTAGATATTGGCTTTACAGAAAAAATAAGGGAGCTCAAATTTGACTGACCTTCATGACCAACTCAGATATCCGAAACCTTGGGAAGATTTCGATTCTAAGAGCATGTAAATAAAGTTTAAATGTTTGAATCATTCTGAACAGATGGGTGGTCAGATAAGATGGGCCATCCTGAACGTTAAGCCAGTGATTAATAATCTACCAGATCAATCAAGACATTTGCAATGTTCTCATCATCGGTATATACCCAATCCGATGAAATAAGCATATGATTCTAATTTCCATTAACATGAGATCCAAGAGACAAGGTACCCAAAATTATCTTGAGTCAACATCAAGTTGCACAATGACTATGAGGTTTGTTCGCAAACTGTTTTTGTAGGGCCTTAGAAACACTGTGTTCACGGACTTGAATGATCCAGTAGTGCAAACATTAGGACAAAGTCTGTAGTAGCTTGTATAAATAATAATTGAAGTCATATCAACCCAATGGACCTACTGGGATATTATATCATACATCATTCATAAGTTGGTTAATTGGATAAATCGAATGATCCGAACTCCAAAATAATAATCTATATAAAAGGAATCTATAGGGATATTCAGTGATGAACCTTATAGTTATTTAAAAAAAAACACTAATGAAAAAATTAAAAAAAAAATTAAAAATATAGGATGTTTTGGAAAATTTCTAAACCATTATAAATTTTTCTCGAAATTTTTATTAGATATTCGCGAGTCCACATTTTTTTGCATCCTCCTGATGCATTGAAGGTGTGCGAGTTCTAGATATCCTAATACCTGATACACATTACATGATAACATCATCAAAATTTTTGACTTCATGAAAATTTATAATTTCCATGCTGGGTTTAGTTTGATTTTGACTCAATTGAAATTGTCCATCTTCAAAATTGATCGGATTAACCATATGTTTTAGTTACATAAGTTTTTTTTTTAAATTTTTGTACTTGAAAAAAAACCACGTGGTCATAGGTGGGGGAGGGGGGAGGTTCGCCAAATGACCACGATAAGCCACATGGGGGGAGGGGGGGTTGAAAATCTTCAAAAATATGACCACGTGGTTTCTGGATGGCCCCCTAGTCCTCCATCATCGACTGCCATGTGCATGTCATACAAGGGTGCGATGGTTTGCAGGCTCGTTCTTCAACATATGCCCCAATCGTATAATCCAACGGATTAAGATTCGGACTGATTTCATATTGTTTTTCAGCCATTCTTGGGTCGAATGGACGTGTGACATTATGCGCTCTATCATGACGACATCGTTATGATCATCGGAGAATTTGGCCTTCACCCAGGGGACCACTTGGTCCTTTAAAATACCGATAAATAATTCGGTATTGATTTTAAACCCAACGTAAATGATAACAAGCGGCAGTTTCAAACCGTTGGACGCCACCAAGCCTAACATCGTGACATCAGCCTGCTAGGCTGCTGCTCAGAAGATATTGCATTTGTCGTAGCTTCTGAATCCGAAATAGCTGCAGTTGCAGAGAAAACAAGAAATACGTTCCATTGGTGAAGGATAGAGATTGCTTCGAAGAAATACTTCGTCTCCCAAGAAAGATTCACATAGCTGTTGCCAAATTTGCTGTTGTGAAATTTGCTGGATTAATATGAGCTTTCACAGAAGTTGACATAATGAAATTGTCGTCAGTCACAAAGGACGTACTGCATGTCCATTCCTGGACTACATTTGAACCTATTTTCAATAAGTCGTTGGGAGGAAAAAGGAATATCCATAACACTTGCACGAGGTAATTTACATTAAAAGTAGTTGTTTCTTTTGATAAGAAAACAGTCGCTACCGGAAGAAAGTATGGAAGGTTATGCCAACTCAACATTGAACTTTATTCGGAAGCTATGGAAGCTATGGCAAAATGAGATGGTTCAAACAAATTCGAAGCTGGCTTATTCGAAAAAAAAAAACAGTATTTGTGAAGTTTGTCTAGCTGGAAAACAGTCGCGCAAGTCGTACAGTGGAGCAAATGGAAGAAGATCAAGTCGACCGTTGGAACTAATCCATACTGATGTGGCCGGTCCTTACAAACCTGCGGCGTGGGACAGAAAGCGATTTTCCATCATGTTTATTGATGACTACAACCATTTCACCGTCGTCTATTTAATGGAAACGAAAAATGAAGTCTATGAACTTTTCAAACAATATAAGGCCAAGGTTACGTCGACACTCATAAACTAGCAAGAATTCGTTGTGAAAACGGTGGTAAACATATAAGTAGAGCGTTTTAAACAACCTGAGAGTTTGTGGATCAATTGCTTACACTCATTTCCTGAAACAGCGCCGTTGGATACAAATTTCCCCTGATGTAGTTTTCAATTAAGCCAAACACAAAGTAAAAGGATTCTGTGTAGACGATCCTTAACGACTGTATAATGACGAAGTACGTGAAGATCAAGTAGATGAACATGTTGGACATGAGCCTGAATAACTTGTGGAAGAAACACAAAAGCTAGAAGTTAACTCGATTGAAAATATAAATATTGATGAACAGCAAACAAAAACAGAAGAAGAGAGATTATCAAGCAGATCTGAAATTCTCGATGCCAATGATGTGATAACTCGGAAGCGAACACAAGCCTCTGGTTAAAGTACCAGCGTGGATGAACGACTATCAAGTGTCACATATTGAGGAATCATCTTTGGCATACGTCCTTGACGCTGAAGCATTTGTAGATGAAATACCGAACAAAATTGATTAACTGAAACGAAGGAATGATTGGTGTTCACTGGAAAGAAGTTATCGAGTCAGAAAATTTATTGTTAAAAAAAATTGTAATGGAAGTTGGTAGAAAAATCTAGTAACAAGAACGTTGTCGACTGCAAGTGGATATTCAAAGTAAAACGAGATGGAGATGGAAACATTGACCACTACAAAGCTTGTTTGGTAGCAAAAGGCTATTCACAAAAGAAATGGAACCTTTCCAAAAGATTTTGAATCTGCGACATGGGTGAGCTGAAACAATTCATAGGACTAAAGATTGATTACAACCGAAATATCAGCGAAATGAAGATCAATCAATCCGTATGCATCGATAGGTTGTTTGAGCGATTTGGAATAACGAGCTGCCATGCTGTAACAACTCCTTTAGAACGTCATCCCAAACTAGTAAAGCGTGGAGACGAACCAATTATCAAACATTCATAGAGTGAACTAGTTAACCTCGATGAAGTCGGCCCCGGGACCCCCTTCCGACTAAATCCGGCCCTGCCTCGAACATTAGGATTGCTATATTGCTGCGATGCTGATGCAGCTAAGCTTTAGTTGGTTACGCGGATGCTGATTGGAATGATCAAGAAGATAGACGTGCCATATCCGGATTTATATTCAAAATTTACGACGCCACTGTTTCATGAACTTCAAGGAAACAGAACACAGTAGCACTGTAGTAGCTGAGTTTGTATCTCTTAGTCAAGTCACTTGTGAAGCAATCTGGATAAAGAATCTACTACTTGAACTCGGCCGACACCTGTACATATCAAAATTGCTAAAGAGCCTCGAGAGCACTATCGAATAAAGCATGTTGACATACGATTCTACTTTAATCGTGAATGTATTCAAAATAAGATGATTCATCCGGTTTATATTTCTGCCAAAGAAACAAACTTTTATTCAGGCAGCATATTGAGCAAACACGTAATAAGGCAAAGAAAAAAAAAATTACATCCTCAGAAATTCGGGATCGGAAGTGGGGCTGGGTCGGCCACACTCTACGTAGGGGCGGAAACGAAATCTGTAAACAAGCAGTAGACTGGAACCCATCGGGACATCGCAGCAGAGGCAGACCCAGAGGCTCATGGCGGCGAAGCCTCAATAAAGAAATAAAAGAAGTCGACCGAAATCTAACCTGGCAACAGGTTAAAGCGATAGCCGGGCAACGCTCAGGATGGAGATCTTTCAAGTCGGCCCTTTGCACCACCGGAGGTGTACAGGATCCATAAGTAAGTAAGTCAGAATGATTTCTAGGACGTGTAGTGGAACGCACCCATAACAAATGCTAAGGATACCGAAAGCAATAGTCAGACCACATTTAGTCTACGGAATCACAATAACAGCAGCGGCTTCAAAAACAAATTTTGCAAAATTAGTAAACAGTTTATCTCCAAGCTCTAAGAACATCTATGAGGTTACTAAAATCTACCCCAAATCAGGTAGTATTATACGAAACTGGTGAATTACCTTTAAAACTAAGAGCAGAATTTTTTACTTCGAATATGTGACGTGCCCTGATACGCAACAAAGGTTGCTGACCAAATCGTCAACCCGATCAAGGCACAGCATGAGATATTCTTGATCTAGTGTTTTGAAAAGAGGTTTTATTCGATCCATTCCGGGTCGTTGCTGGGATAAGATGAAGTCGTATTGTATACCTATCTACTTTTTTCATTCAAATTATTGATATAAATCGTTCAAGTGGTTATAATTTGAAAGTTGTTGATGTTGATTTCAAAATTTAATACTCAAACCAACAACACTCAATGTGAACACTCACCTTCGATATCCGCAGCACAATCGGTGGATGCTCAAGCACGGAGGGTGACGCCAACGGCACCGGTATCGTCTTTATTTCCTTGCCGCGTTCCCTCGTTCGTACACGATCTTCCGTTCCACTTCCTCCACTGCCGGATTTCGTAGGACTTGCCAGCCCGACCGGCGGCGGATCTGGCATGGCCACTACCGAATTTTCCGGAACATTTTCACCAGGCGCCGGCGCCTGTACTAATTCCTCTAGATTCACTGCCTGCCCTTTTTCACCATTTTCTTCGTCCTCTTCCTCTTCTTCCTCCACTTCTTCTTTTTCAACAGGTTTTTGGGTCGATTCCGTTGTTGGTGACACTTCTGGCACTGGAGCCGGCTCCAATGCCAGTTTTGAAACCGGCGGAGTTCGCGACACTTCATCCCGATACGGAATCATATCGAAACTATCATCATCTTCGTTATAGTTAACCACTTTGTTCCTAATCCGGGACGAGTTCCGTTTGGGTAGCTCCGGTGGCAGAGCCACTTCCTTCTTGACCTTTTTCTGTTTCTTCTCTTTTTTCGGTTCTGTTTTTTCCTTTTTAGCGGATTCTTCTACCGGTTCTGAAGGTTCTTCCACAGTGTTGGCATCGGGTTCCTTCTGTTTCTTCTTCTTTGATTTTTTCTTATTGCGGACCTTAGTATCTACGGCTGATGAAGCACCCAGAGGTTGATAGTACCCAGCCGGCATGTAGGGTGGACTCCCGCCGGCATCGTGGGCAATCCGGGCCTGAAGCTGCGCCGCTTGATGCAGCAGAACGCTTTTCGGCTGTGGGCTACCATAACCCGAGGAATCCCGATGAGGATCCGGCGTAGCGATGGCAACCGGAGGAAGCGTATTGCGGCTTTTGAAGAACTTCTTCGGCTTAATCGGATTGGGGACCTGCGTGGACAAGCTCGCCACGTTCGACGGGCAGTTGAGGTCATCCGACTCCTTCGGGCTGGTGCTTTCGAACTCTGGTGGGAAAATGTGAAGCATCACTTTGAGAATGAAAGTATTGAAAAGAAAACGTTTAGATGACTTACCGTAGCTGGTGTTGCGTATCGAAGTGAAGCTTGTTATACCCCAGCGGCCTACCAGCCCAGCCGATCGGAGTGGAGCCGGCCGGTTTGTGTTTTCTTTCTCCTTGAGAAGGGAATCGATCGGAACGATCAGCCCGTGCCCTTTATTCCACTTGGACATGATGGTGGACTGCTAGAGGTTGTCAACACTCCAAGTGGGAGCTTTTATATTATTTATATTAGTTTATCCTGAAATGAGAGAGGAAAATGATGTTATAAAAAGGTTTTGTTTTTGAATAGCTATTTATTAACAGGGACAAAGCTACAGTCATTGTTGTAGGGGATTCAGACTGTTCTCTTTGTTCATTTACGTAGCTGCAATGCAAAGCAACTCCAGCCTGGTCTTCAAGTTTGGCTAAAAATTATACTGATATTGAGAAAAATAGACTGCTATCAATGTTGTATGCAGTATTTTAATAACTGTAGGTAGTGCTCATGTTACAAGAAGCCTTTTTTCGAGAAGCAGTTTCCATTCTACGAAGATGACGCGTCTGCCTAGGACAACTATTAAACGCAACTATTTTCTGACGTACTTTCGATCATGTGTCCAATAATATGGGAAATAGTCAATGCCATATTAACTGCGTCGCAACCGTTAAGAATGTTATTTTTTATATTATTTTTTCAATCTAAGGTCTGTGTGGCCTGTGCAGTACATAATCGTACTTTTCGTCCTCTATTCAGCTCGGTCCATGGCTGTACGTCACTTGATCGATGCACCTTTCTCTTTTGTGCCCGTCGGATCGCTATTGAGAACTATTTCCATTATTCGACATTTTGGCTACGTGCCCGGCCCACCACAGTTGTGCGATTTCCACGGTGTGAACGATGGATGGATCCTTCGTTCATCGGTAATGTTTCATATGCGAGTGAGTGTTGTGTAAATACAAAACCATATTAGCGAGAAAGAGAGAGCCGGCATTATACACCTCTCTTATACACATTCATTCCAACAGAAATGCGCAACTCAGTAAGGCTGATGACATACCTACCTAATGATGCGTGTGCTGATATTTTGCTTCCCGATTGCTTAGACGCGTTCGCGCTCGCACACGCCTCAGTATGCCATCGCCCCAATAGTGAGGCAAAAGCGTTAAGATTTAATACTAGGTGGTTCATTTTGATTTTTTTTTATTCCTTTCTTTATTTGGTAGGCACTCTGTGTTACTTAACCGCTACTGTGCCCAGGGTGTCGACTCAAATTTGAGAATAAAATTCCCTGACTTTCCCTGACTTTCCAGACCATTCCTCGACAAATTCCAGGTATGAAAAATGTTTTTTTCAATTCCTAGAAGCGCATGAAAATTTCTGCATGTATAAACCCTTGAAGTCCATTATGAGTTTCTGAGCTACTGGGAGCAGTGTTGTAAAATGTCATTTGCATGCTTTTTCATAATTTTCCCAGAACTTTTTTCAGTAGTTAGCTATCAACTATCAAGTATGGCGAACTTATAGCGCTTAAATGTGGCTACAACTTTGTCTAACAAGAAATTGCTGTAAATATGTAATTTGGGGCGTGGGAGGCAAAATGTCATTCAAATGACATTATGTCAAATGACACGTGATATTTTGGAGAGATTTCACTCTCTAGCCTCAGATGTTATATTTAGAGTAATGTACCTTTGAACAAAAATATAGCGCTACTCAAGCGTTATGCGTGCATCTAAAATTTTAAAGTAAATTTGGCTTCCGAAGAAAGTTATGAACAAATTAGTCGAATGACATGCAGATGACATTTTACAAGCCTGACTGGAAGCCTAATCACCTCTAGAAACAGAAAATTGAGGATTTGGAGAATATCGTAGGCAAATCTGGTCGTTCATAAAAATTCAAGTAAATGCGCAGAACTCCTGAAAATTATTCTTAATTCACATGTTTCCAAAATTGGCTCCAATTAATGTTATAAGTTTTCTAGTGCCTTCATCAACAATTGGGAATTCTCACGGACTCCCTGGTGTCGCAATAGACCTCCAGTACTACTGACGGACTTCTTCAAATCGTTTTCATTATCTTACTGGAAATTTGTGTGAAATCTTGTATCTTTTGACACGACTTTTGAACTCTTTCCAAACCATCGTGGATGCTTTTAGAAATCCTTCTAGAGCCGTTAAAAAATTTTACGGATTAGGTGAACATCGAGAAACCTCCATGGCTCTCAAGTATACTTACGAAGTAAGTACCTATTCTTATTCACTCTCTGTGGAGTTTATGGACTTCTAAAAATAGTTAAGGACTGCTTGCAATCTTCCAGATAATCATGAATGCAATCCCTACAAGCTCACATAAATCTTTGCAGCACTTATAGTAAGCCTAGCAAAATATTCTAACCACTGCAATATTTTAAATAACTTGGTTTGAACACAGTCAGGTCGTTAAATTTTTGTCGATTGTGGCCTTCGGTTTAAATAAAGCAATGGTCCCATGGAAAAATATCCAAATAAAAGGTGTTTTTTTTAAAGGGGCATAACTAGTCTCAAATGCTAAGGGGAGTTACACCTACTCTATTTATTTTATCGATTTTAAGTTGTTTTTCAAAAACGGTCTTGGAGTTCTAGCATTGTTTTATTTATAGAGAGTTGCAACAAGCAATGAAACTTAATAAGGAACATTTAATAGTTTTCTGAAGAACTGGAACTGTTAGAGGATTCCTTTGCATATTTTTATATGAATCCCTTCACGAAGACATTCTATTCAAATTTGAGTAAATACCATACCAAGTTTTTGGAGCGGAGCCTTTGTAAAAATCTACTGAACATCCATCGAGGGACTCCAGGATAAAAACTATCCAGACAGTTTTTTTAAATCCTTTGGGATTTTTTTTTGTTTCAGTGAGAATTCTGAAGTAATTTCTGGACAAAATTCTCAAAGATCAACCAGAATACTTCTTGATAAAATTGTTTTATAAAAATCAAAAGCAGCGAATGTAAACTGAAACATTACCATTGACAACAACATCATCCTCCTCTTGCGGCCGAGCATAATTATAGAATATCGAGTAACGTTTAATGTGGTTTAATTGAGACCATCGCCACCTACGTACATGAGGTAGTCCATATGATGCTTTTACCCACTATCATTTTCTCTACATGACCATTAATTTGACCCACCTAAGGACGTGAGGATCGACCAATGACTTTATAAGCCCATCATCAAATGGAAGTTCACGTAATGTTTTTAAAATATTACCCTCAGAATCATGTTTGGAGATGAGGCCACTGCTGTAGAGTGCCGTCACAGGTCAACCAAGATACTATTCGGGGTTTTCGTTTAACAAGCTTCCAAATATCTAGCTGTTGATTGTAGGTTGAACATGTTTGATGTTTTTTGGTGAACTGTTCTGAACTATGGCCTATTTCCGCCATTTGATTCAGTTTCGACTGCTTTCACTAGATAATTTTTTGGGCGTTACATTTTTATCAAAAGGAAATGTACTATATGAGATTTTTCATTAAAGTTAGTAGAGTTCATTAGAGTTTTAAATGAAATTTTGCTATATCATAGGTACATAAAATTATTTTATAAGAAATTACTCTTGCGATTGATAATCATCATCAAAGTATTTGAAAGAACTTTCAGAACTTCTTTTGTTTGATGGGAACATGACTCAAACGCTACTAATAAGGAAACCGCAAAAAAAAATTGACTCCGATATAAAACCTTCTTTTTCTTCTTATTGGCATTACATCCCCACACTGGGACAGAGCCGCCTCGCAGCTTAGTGTTCATTAAGCACTTCCACAGTTAATAACTGCGAGGTTTCTAAGCCAAATTACCATTTTTGCATTCGTATATCATGAGGCTAACACGATGATACTTTTATGCCCAGGGAAGTCGAAACAATTTCCAATCCGAAAAATTCCTAGACCGGCACCGGGAATCGAACCCAGCCACCCTCAGCATGGTCTTGCTTTGTAGCCGCGCGTCTTACCGCACGGCTAAGGAGGGCCCCAATACAAAACCATTCTAACTGAATAATCTAAAATATTAAAAAGGACTTTAAAAAACTATTTGGATCAGGTCTCAACTGTGACCATTTGAGCAACATGGCTTTGGAACCTCTGTTATTGTTCAGTGATTAATAGAAACAAACTCGATTACCATGGGGAACATGAAAAGGGCACGGAGTGTACTTTTCGTCTAGAGACTGCCAACGGCCACACAAAAAAAAAGCTTTATAGCTTGATAGTGGAGGTAGTTGTCAACTGTAACTGCCTCGGTGTATTGTTTATCGGCTATGCAGTCTGATGACCAGCAGTTATATTAATTCCGATCCGACGTTTCAGTACCTTTATTGGTCCTTTTTCAATGGATTAAAATTGGTTCAGAATTTCATTGTCATAAGTGTCCTTAGTTTAGTATATTGCTCGAATTAAAAAAAACACTATAAATTTGCAATATTGGCTTTTGTGATTTTTTTCCCTGACCTCAATGAAATTTCCCTGACATTCCAGGTCCAAAATGAAATTCCCTGACTTTCCCTGACTTTCCAGGTTTTTCCAGGTAGTCGACACCCTGTGTGCCGGAATCTACTGTGGTATTCTGCTGCCAGAATCCACACAGAATCTATTTTTAGATTTTTCCATTATTCATTGTTGTTGTCGTTGCTGGTCCATCTCACCGTGAGTCCATTGTGTCCATTTGTCCGTGTCGTGAATCCAATGATCGTTGCATTGTTCGTTTGCCATTTATCCGGGTACGTTGGAGGAATGCCTCCGAGAAGAACAATTTGTCAGTCGTCATCAGGCAGTCGTAACGGTAAGAGCGCTCCCCAATACGCCACCGTATAGGCTGCGCATCTGGCGACTGACGAGGGTTTGGTGGAGGGGCTGGGAATCGAACCTATGACCATTCGCGTGTAAGGCGAACGTGTAGCCAACTACGCTACGGGAACCCCTTATTTTTTTTTAGTATGATCTAATAATTCAAATGAAATTTGTATATGATTGAATTATTTACATATTTTATTGTAAATGAACTCTTAAGTACATCATTTGAGCTTGGTGTTTGGCAACTTTCTGCGCGGTATTTGGAATTGTCTTCTGAATGTACGCGGTATTAGGGGTACCAGGGGTAAAGTGAACAGGCAACGGCTTGTTTATCCCATATTTTTGCCTTCCATGGTCTCTGAGCTATTTTAAATCATTAACTAACTATTTAACAGCTAGATTTTAGCCAAATTCTGCGTGCTTTCCCAAAATGCTAGTATGGTGTAATTTCGGCACTTCAGCCATGGAAACTCTGAATTTGTAGATCTGAACCAAAATATCGTTTACGTCGTTTATGTTGCTTGTTGTGAAGCGGTACTAGTTGGTGTAAGATAGCTTTTTCATTTTTGTTGAGTTTAGGTATGATTTAAAACCCAGATTAATCCACCTATCGGTGATGGTGCCTTTCTCGTTTCTTTCAAGTGAGTAATTTCTACACACTTTTGGAATAAAAAAAAAACCTACTTAATTCACCGGGTGGTGATACGGCCTTTCTCGCATTTAGCCAAGACACCAACCTTATATGGCGATTATATAGTTCGATTCCATTTTCTTAATAACTTTTAAACGCTATGGTCGATCGTTCAGCTCGATCGTCAATAGTGATCAGCAAGGCTTTGTCCCCTGTCGAATGCAACTTGTTGCGAGAAAATCGGTTAAGAATTACTATATTAAAAAGTGGCTAATGTTTTTCGGTTTTCGTGTGCACACACACACATACACACGGACAGACAGACACTTGTTCAGTTCGACGAGCTGAGTCGATTGGTATATAACACCATGGGTCTCCGAGACTTCTATAAAAAGTTCGATTTTAGAGTGAAATGATAGCCTTTCGGTACAACTTTGTTGTACGAGAAAGGTAAAAAAAGTATTATGGCCATAACTTATTAGCCCATAGTCCGACCCGGCCAATTTTTAATAGGAAATAAATGGGACACGATTCTGCGTCGAAATCGGTTAAGGATAACTGCCAAAAAAGTAAGCTAGACTTTTTAATGTGCTTTTATTTGCTAAAAGGTATTTTGGCCATAACTTCTAACCCCTAGTCCGATCGGTCAATTTCCAATAGGAAACAATGGGGCAGGATTACCCGTCGAATGCGACTTGCTTCGAGCAAATCGGTTCAGGATAAGTGCCTGAAAAATGAGCTAAACTTTTTAATGTGCTTTTATATTAAAAAAAAGTATTTTGGCCATAACTTTTAAGCCCATAGTCCGATCGGGCCAGTTTTAAATATTAAACAATGGGACAGGATTTTTCGTCAAGTGAAACTTGTTGCAAGCAAATCATGCTAAGAAGAAACCCGACAAGACGTAGACGTAGAGCGAGCGTTTCTGGCGAATGGAATACAGCTATGGCATCGGAGGATGGGCCACCTGAACAATTTAAGTTTGAAGCAGCTCAAGAACGTGTCCGATGGCGTGGATTTCCAAGATGAGAAGGTGAAGAATTGTACAGTCTGTCTGGAAGGAAAACAATCAAGAAGACCATTTCCAAAACACGAATCCAGAGCAACTGAATTGCTGGAACTGGTACATTCTGATCTCTGCGATCCAGTGGAGATACCTTCCTTGGGTGGCAGTCGATATTTCGCCACGTTTGTTGATGATGCAAGCAAAATTGTGGCAGACTACTTTCTGAAGGCCAAAAGTGAAGTCCTGGTCTACTGAAGGATGCGCGCATGCAGAAAGAATTCTGGGCGGAGGCGATATCGACGGCAGCTTATTTGGTAAATCGATCACCAACTAGAACCATTGGAAACAAGACACCTGAAGAAATGTGGACCGGCATTGAGGCCTGATTTGAGGCACCTGAAAGTTTTCGGTACGAGTGTGATGGTCCATGTTCCAAAGGTCAAGCGCAGGAAGTTCGATCCGAAAGCGATAAAGGGTGTTTTCGTAGGCTATTGCGAGGACACAAAAGGATTCCGGGTTTACCTCCCGGAGAGTCACAAGTTCGAGATCAGCTGTGACGTGGAGATGATTAATGAGGACGAGTAGGGACTTACTACTAGGTGTCCTCAAGAGGTTCAACCGGTGGAATTCATGGAGTTATTTACTGAAGAAATCATAGTGGACGTTAACAAACCTACCAAAGGGACGCAAAGACATTCGGAACAAGTGGGTATTTGCGATTAAACGAGGACCTGATGGAAGTCCGGAGCGCTACAAGGCACGGCTTGTCGTGAAGAGGTGTCCACAGAAGCCTGGCGTTGACTACGAGGAAGTCTACGCTCCCGTAGTACGATATTCAACCATTCGCTACCTGATGGCGGTGGCAACGAAGTTTGACTTGGATCTGGATCAGATGGACGTGGTTACCGCAGTCTTGCAAGGTAAACTGGGTGACGAACAAATCTTTATGGTTCAGCCCGAAGGATTCATGAATTCAAATGGCAAGGTCTGCAAGCTGAAGAGGGCATTGTACGGCCTGAAGCAATCAAGCCGAGTATGGAATGCGAAGCTAGACGAGGTGCTACGAGAATCTGGCTTGCAGAGATTGCTGGTGGATACCTGCCTGTACTGGATGCTGGATGGTAAGAAGATGCTCTTTGTGAGGATATACGTGGATGACCTGTTGATTTTCACGAACGATCGACGATTGAAGCAGAAGCAAAAAAAAATTCTTGATGCAAAAGTTCAAAATGAAGGACTTGGGTGAGGCCACACCCTGCCTCGGCATTCGAATCCAGCGGGATCGACGTGGTGGCAAGCTATCATTGGATCAACTAACGTACATTAAGGAAATCATTCGACTAATTTTCAAAAGTTAGCTCCTAGTATCGCTTGTAAGAACGCTCAAAGCAGGCGATTCATTAGCCTTAGTTACCTAGTTGTGCATAGCAACCTAAGTTTGTTATTTTCAATAAATAATGATTAGTGTTCTAACATCCAAACCTGAAGCACGCATTTTATCAAGCTCTACTAGAATGTGTTATTGTAAGAAAGAGCAGAACAACAAGTGAAGAACACATTTTGCAATCATAGCAAAATTTTTTAATTCATGAGTCGCAGCAAGCATTTGTACGAGGACGGTCGAATTTTGTTTCTGCTGTCAAGTTTTTTTTTTAAGTTTTTCGGTCGAAAATCAACGATGCTGGAAACCGCACAAGCCGAATTGATTGCACTCGTGATAAGCAACGCCGTCAGTTCAATCGCCGGAAGGATTCCAAGCTAGAATTTCAACGTGCTACCTGGACGCAAAATCCAGACGTTAGTCCTTTGGAGAAGCAGTGCCCATGATGATGATCTGCAGTCAGCTGCCATCGTTGGGTATAAAGTCTTCCTCATCATGTTCGAAGACGTATTCGGATTCAGCGCATGGTTTCAAAGACGGGATGTCGGCTCGGGGGATGTGTCTCGATTCAGATGGCTGAATGACACCATTTGGCAGTTCTTCCGAAGCTGCTAACAACGAAAGGATAAATTACATTGGTGAGCCAGTTCTAATTATTCTATTTTAGGGTAATAAGGTATAAAAGACCACCCTTAATCACCTGCGGGGGGTGAATTACACCATCTTACCCTATTATGTTTTTGATGCTTCATAAATCATATTATTGACTACTAAATACGCACAGGGCATCGTTTGCTACTATTGCCGCGGATATTGTGGGAGTCCCAGATATCCGGTTCACGCTTTGATTAGCAACGGTGGCTCTTCTCGAGTTTCTACTCCCTGAGTAGTTAGTGCGAATAAGGGCATCCTTGTGATCTTTTGATGTACCTGTTATGAACAACTAGTACATCCCATTCCCTACACTTCCTGAGGTTCCTTGCCTCAAAAGTGATTCCTTTTTGTAGTACTAGTCTTCATAACAAAAAGGGCACCATTACGGAACATGCGATATGATCAAATTATTCGTAGTACGATGAGGATGACGCAAACACATACACACATAGCAAAGTTTTTTTTATTCATTTTCAACTGATTTTGATATTTTCTTTTCTTCAAATATTTTGCTATTAGTTATTTATTTGTGTTATTTGCTAGATCAATGTATGTTATTATTTTTGCTATTTCAACAACTATATCAAACAAACTAATATCAGATTTTGCTATTCAGTTATTCATATATTAATAGTAAAATTTAATATTATTTTGCAGTTTTCTTCTAGCCGGTAGGCACACAAACCTATGCCCTCAAATAACCTGGAATAGCTCCTGCGATCAGAACATGGTTTTGAACCTGTTTTTCAAAACTAGATGAATTTCTTGCCGAACCAAGCGAAAACCAAAGGAATCGGTTGATATTTCGCAGAGTAATTATATTCAATTGAATTTAGAAAAAAAAAATTGCTCGCCCTATAATTTTGTCCAACCCCGGTACGGGCGATACGTCTGCTTGTCTGTGATAAAACTATGAGTTAATACTTTTCAGGAAACACTTTGAATGTTATTAGGAATGTGTAGGGGAACAGTTCCGTTTTCCATCTCACTGAGCATATATTCATCTCATCGCAAAACAAAGAAACATAGCACTAACCTTGTCGCTTCTTTTTGCCATTACGCGTGTTCACTGGTGAAAAAAATCACAAAAATAAGAAACAAACCAAACTCCTTTTCAATGGTTTGCTTTTGATGGGATGGATATAGGAGCAATGGGATGAAGTGCCGAACCGTTCCCCTATTTAGTTTAAAATATTTTGACCGACTTATTTGCATTATTTACAAGATTGTTCACTTTACCCCACCGCCTGACCATTTTACCCCGCCCAAAACAAAATTGAATTATTTTGGACTAATTTTAAATGATCAAAATAACATATTTGAACATTTTTTATTCACAATGGGCCTCGATAACCAATAAGCTAAGTTTCGACACACCTGCACTGAACAATGCAATTTCTTGATAGCCACTCGATAAACAGCTGCAGTTCTTAGGGTGTCCAATTTAATAGGACATGTCACGGTAGTTAATAACTGTGGAAATTATGATTGAATACTAAGAAAGCTGAAAGGCGGCGATGTCCCAATGGAAATGTAATGCCAGCGAAGAAGAGCGTGTTTTCACGCGGATTTCGAGATTTACGTGGAACGTATCCTCCGTATGACTTCAGTACATATATTCAAAGCTATCTCAACGTAAGTAGCCTTACATCCTTTTAGTTGTATTCAAATCTTTGCTCTAGATAGATTGCACTTCCAACGGCGATTCACTAAGCCCTAACCTTAAGATATTCAAGAGTCGAGACTTGCACTTTTACATACGACTCATGATTTCAGACCCACAAAAGTAGGTTTGAATACTTTGTATCAAACAGTAATCTTATTGGAAATTTATTGCAGCTGTTGACTCTCTTATGTCACACATAAATAACGACAAAAAAGCAATCTAGATCGATTGCTTTAGAAAACTCAAACGTTTTACTAAAATTTCATTACATATGATTATAAAGATGAACATGAGTGATTCAAATTTTGACTTTTTTGCACCTCAATGCTTGAACTATTGCATTTGCCATATAATTAATCCTCCTAAATTTTTAGCTGATTTGGACGTAATTTTATTGTGTTGATGCCCCCATCAGAAGAGTTGATGCTACCGAAAAGAAGAACTCAATAACGAAACACACCTTGTTCATTGTTTACAATTTTCAAATCGCACACAATTTCACTGATTCACAAAACTGCATGAACTTTAACGCACCTGCCTGATTGCTCATTAATATATGTCATGATAGACAGTAGAAGCATAATTATTTATCTACTTGATAGACACAGGTTGGTAAGTGACCACATAAAACACAACTAAAACACATGACATCAGCGGATAAAACTCTTTGTTTCAATCCAGACAGTAATCGTCCTTTCATATTCTGCACCATTCAAACGAGAAACACCAATGGTTGAATTTGTTTTGATGTTGCTGCTTACCTGAGCAAATCGTATCCAAAATTTTCACTCATCAAATGTCTCATAAAGAAAGTCATCATATCCATTGGGACCAGCATCAAGCCTCCGAGAGTCGAGAAGATTATTGACGTTCCAATCCGAGCCTAAATTTAAATGGCACACAGTGAGGATCATGTTGGATATCCACCAGGTATGCCCCCAGGTACCACCAGTCGTCGATGGGAAACGAAACCACGGTGAAGGGTTTATCTCGTTCTAATCCAAAACTGGTTTACAGTGAAAAATGGTGCTGCTCGCTGCATCGCAGACGGAATAACATTTTTCCCCATGTTTACAACAACAAATCCTCCTCACCAACACAGGCGCGGTAGCACACGCATGATGACGGGCAGCTCGTTCGCACTGTCCCGTTTGTTTGGCTGTCTGTGGCGCGCGCGAGGCGTACATGAAAATACCATCTTTTTGTCAAAGACCATTCATGCCGCCGCCGCTTTCTTCTTGGTCGTGCTTTTGCTTTCTCGCGGTGCAATAGCGTACGTAGTTGGCGGACAAGCGCCCTCGCGTGAAATATGAAACCGCAACTCCGAGGGCGATTGGTTGTAGTTAGAGATGGGAAACACTGCGGATCCGTACTTTGTTGAGCGCACAACTGCAAATGGATGTTTGTAAACACTGGTGTCGAGTTCAAAACAAAACCCACTGACAACCCTGATAAAAAGGTGACAATCTCGCGCTTGAAAAGCATCAGACGACAAACATGAAGAAAGCTTTCACAGGGCTGTTTTAAACCAATGAGCGTTTCATATCATGTTCAAGCCGAAGGCTTGTTTATTCAATTTATTCGATGGCATTCAGTACATATAGGAATTTGTCATTTTCATTCAGAGATGTTACAATTAATGAAACTTCACCAAATTTTCATCGATTTACCATTATAAAATCTCGCGTAACATATGATTACGGCTTATAAACCAAAACCATGATTTTTGGTTTTCTTTCATAAACGATTGCTTTGTAAATTATTCTTCATGCTAGTTAAAACTCCGTACTTGATATCTCTTAAGAAACACATTAATTGCTATTTTGAGTGAACGTCTCATGAACCATTTGCACCATAGTGGTTTTTAAGTCCTTTGTTGGCGCCCTTAACTACCATGCGGAATATTTGCTTTGGTTTTTAGGCCGTTCACTTTATATTGTTTATTTAGAAAAACTAGCTTCAAGTTATTTTAAAATCTATATTCTTACTAGGTTTTCGATATATCGCATAGCAGAACTGATCTGGCTAACAAATCTAAACAAATCCGATGGTGTTAGTAGCTTTGAGCAAACGGCTTAAAAACCAGACGTGTTGCCGGTGATGCGAGTAAACGGCGCGATTTTTGTTTTTGCTGAAATTTTGTAGATTTCGAATGGTTTTTCAATTAATCTTGATCTGCTGTTATAATTCAACCATTTACGTATAGTATTGACATGGTTTTGGCAATGAAATGTGTTTCTACTTCAATAAATGAATTAAATTAGACTTAGAAAATTTGAACCTCATTTTTCTCGGTTCAGCTTTGTTGGTTTTTCGGCCCTAATCATATGTTGCTCGAGAAATTTGTAATTTTTAGTTTATTAGTGTTAACGAAAACCTGGTAGTAAATTTTTTTACGATTAGCGGAAGAAACACCATAATATGGAAACTGCTGTCTAATTTTTATTGGTAATATGGTCTGGTCTTTCTAGATGCACACACTTTCTCGCACATCTTAGGTTATGTTATAGATAGGAGAAAATTGGCTCCCGTGCTTCCCGGATGACATATGAATTAAGTGTGCTGAAAAGCTCCAAAAAAGTTCGCCAAAATATCGTACACAAAACACTACGTCTGGCTCAACAACGAATACAAACGCTAGTAAAAAACCTCTTATCATCGAAACGAAGAGGCTTTGATCAAATCCGATTTTTTAAATTACGTAAATGAGTAGCGCAATGAGAAAGGATTGCCATAGTCTATGGTATTGCGCAAAATATCGGCCTCAACACGACATATCTGCAGTCTGTTCTCTCCTAGGGCTTTCCCTTGTAAATATTGACTTTTTTCGCCGATTCCAAAAAGATTAGGGCCTGCTCGCGTTGTTTTTTATACCCATTCGGTAAAATTCACGAAGCTTGGTGGTAGTTAACTGCAGTTCTAATTAACGAGAAATTTACTAGAAAAGTCAATGTTTACGTTTGGGATATTTTACTGTTTCTTTAGAAGACTGATTAGTCAATTAGTTGACGAAGTTTTACCCAACGGATACTTTTGCGTGTTTTATTTTAATTTTATTTATTGTTTTTGGGGCATTAACGACTACAACGATCGCCTCGATGATGATGATGGATTTTTTACTTTTTTGACGTAATTATTAATTTAACTTTTCTTTGTGTAGTCTATAAGAGGTAAATAAACCATTTTATTCAAATTTAAGTTTTCACACCAACGGCTTCTATTTGCAAAAAACAGATAAGTGAAAAAAGAAAGTGATTTTAGAATGATTTACCATTTTTCGGTTTCTCTGCATTTTTTTCCCATTAATAGTAGTACATGTGCATCTCGTTTCAATAAACTTGAAATTTGTCAGAAATTTTCGCGTATTTCTCACTACTACCTTAATACACATCGATCATAACTTGTTGTGACTTGTTGAAACAGTTCAGTTGCTGAAAATTGCACATTTGATTCTAATATTGGAAGTTTTAGGGAAAATGCGTAAATCCTCTAAAATTTACTCGAAGTGACATGTACCACTTTCTTTGGCATCGGTTCATATAAAAATCTCTGCATGTATGAATCCTTGAAGTCCATATGAGTTCCTGAGTTACTGGAAACCTTATCACTTCTAGAAGTAGGACATTAATGATTTGTATAATATCGCAGATAATTCTGGTCGTTCACAAAGATTCTAGTAAAAGCGCAGAACTTCTGAAAAGTGACCATAATTCACATCTTTCCAAAATTGGCTCCAATAAATGTTAAAAACTATTTGGTGGCATCATCCACCATTCGGAATTAGACTTAGTCTTAGACTTAGTCGAGTCAAGTACGAGACACTGAAGACGGCCTTACTGTTGAGGTCGAAATACGTATCTGTCAAGATACAATTAAGTGGTGGAATTCAATGGGATTGTATAAACTCGTCTTATGACAGGCAATCTACCAAGTTTTTGGAGCGGGGCCTTTGGACAGATCAACTGAACATCCATCGAGGATCTCCAGAATAAAACTATCGAGAGCTCTTGGAAATCCTTTGCGATTTTCTTTAAGTTTCAATTCTGAAGTAATTTGGAAAACTTTGTGAAGAGAATAATTATCCTAAATCATTAAATCACTAAATATCCTAAATCATTTTCACTGAAGTAATTTCGGGACAAAATTCTCAAAGATCGACCAATATATTTCCTGATAAAATTGTTTTATAAACAAATGTAAAGCTGAAACATTGCCATTGATAACAACGTTATCCTCGTCTTATGTCCGAGTATGGTTATGGATTATCGAGTAACGCTTAATCCGCGACTACGAAGGTAAATTCTGACAGTCTGACAGTTCCTTATGGGATTTTACTGTGGAGGAACAAGAAGGGGGATTTGGCGGCCATGTTTCATGCACAGTCTGACAGATAGCAGTGAGATTTTGCCATAAGAGTTAGCAGAGGCATTACCTTCGTATTCGCGAATTGTGACCATCGCCACCTACGTACATGAGGTACACCATATGATGCTTTCATCCACTACCATTCTACATGACTAATAATTTGACCACCTAAGGACGTGAGCAAGATGAATACACCACTGTGTATTCATCTTGGACGTGAGGATCGACCAATGACTTTATAAGCCACCATCACGAAATGTTTTCAAAACATTACCTACAGAATCTTGCTTGGAGATGATGCCGATGCTGTGGAGTGCCGTCATAGGTCCACAAAAATAGTATTCGGTGTTTTCTTCAAACGAGCTGCCAAATCTAGTTGTTGGTTGTAGGTTGAACATTTTTGATGACCGGTTCTGAACTATGGACCATTTCAGTTATTTGGTTCAGTTTCGACTACCTTCACTAGATAATTTTCAACAACTTGGCGATAAATAAACTAAACAATCTAAAATATAAAAAAAACTGACCTCAATCAAAATTCCATGCCATTCCAGGGCAAAATTAAAATTCCCTGATTTCCCGGACTTTCCAGGTAGTCGACACCCTGTGCTCTATTTAAACGATGTGAATTGTGTTATAGAAGATCGAAAATCTGTCGGAAAATCCGCTTATATACAAATTGCGTGAAGATCTCAAACGCTAACTGGATGCCATTGCCAATTTGTATTCATTGCATCGAATGGCAAAGTGTTCTGCTAATAATTTCTGTTGAAAAAAAGAACCGATGTTCAACTGTCAATAGAGCGTGTGAATCACGCGAATATTTCGAGTTATTCTGAATTAGAAGCAACGCATCGCATACTTCGTTTAAAGTTGTGTTTCAAATGGGGGTACGCCGTTTGGCTTAAAGTCGTTTGGCATAAACTAATTTGGCATAATAGTCGTTTGGCATAATAGCCGTTTGGCATAATTGATTAAAAACACACCCGATTCTGTTTTTACACGGATTTTTTTTACACGGCCGTGTAAAAAAAATCCCATACCAAATTTTTACCAAGTTGCTCCATTTTGCATGATTCCTCGAGAAATCATAAAACTTTTTTTACACGTATTTTCAAATTTTGAACTGAATTTTTTTTTTAACACGGAACGCATCCCCCGTGTAAAAAAGAATCGAGTGTATACTCAGAAAAATTACAATTCTTTCAGAAAAGTTGTTATTGGCATTTATGTAAGTTATAATTAAAATATTTTTTCCTTCATTTGTACATTCTTTCAGTTTAGATGACTACACTTTAATAATTGATGTTCTTATCAAAGATTTAGATTCTTTGCAATTTCCCAGAAAACTGTCTGTCGAAAACCGTACCATTTGAATCTTTTTCCCAGAATATATTTACTAAGAGACCATTCCTCAGAACGTATTATTCCCCAAAAAGTGTAAGTAAAGGCAATTCTATTTTATTGAATTTTTGTTAAATCAAACGGTTGCTTGAGATAGACGAAATACGTGATATAGCCTTTATTTTATATCACGCGTTTGCTCGGTGAAATGCGAAAGGGGAGGATACTCCTTCTTTTAAATTACGCAATAACTCGGGATAACAAAAAAGGGCTGATGCAATGCAAAAATAAAGTTCATTCCTTCTTTTAAATTACGCGATTGTTCGCGATAATGCAAAAAAAGAAATGATGCTGCCTTCTTTTAAAGCTCGCATTTGTCTGGTGCAATGCAAAAAGGAAGGAGATCATTCCTGCTTTTAATTTACGCAATTGCTCGGGATAATGCGAATGTGTTGATGATGCCTTCTTTTAAAGCACGCGTTTGCTTGATGCAATGCGAAAGGAGAGATAATTATTTTTCTATATTACGCGATTGCTCAGGATGGTGAAAAAGAGCTGATGATGCCTTCTTTTAAAGCACGCGTTTGTTTGGAGCAATGCAAAAGGGGGGATGATTCCTTCTTTTAATATACGCAATTGGTTGATGATGCCCTCCTTTGAAGGGAGCATTTGCTCGGTGCAATGCAAAAAGGGAGATCATCCTTTCTTTTATATTACGCGATTGCTCGGAATAATGCAAAAGAGTCGATGATGCCTTTTTTGAAAGCATGCGCCTTCTTTATTGTCAATATCAAGAAGTCTGTGTGCAAGTCCAGCTTTAAGTTGCGTAAAGAATATGAATATCGAAAATAAGATCATTTTCATTGCGTTATGCCAAACGACCATTATGCCAAACGACTATTATGCCAAATGACCATTATGCCAAACGACTTTATGCCAAACGGCTTTATGCTAAATGACTTTATGCCAAACGGGGTAGCCCCGTTTCAAATCGCAGACATTTTCCGATTAAGAGCTATTATTGCTGTCTGGTGCGTTTCACCACATGTTTCACTCTAGAGTACTGCTTAGCCGTCAGGAGCCCGTCGTTTTGAACGGAAATCGTTTTAAACGGAATAGAAATTCAAACATACTGATCTGGAATCCATGGGTTCTGAATCAAAACCTGCAGATCCAAAAATTACGAATAAAAGAACGAAGTTTAAAAATTTCGAATTGGAATCCGAAGATTCGGAATCGATATCAGAAGATTGCTAATAGGTATACGAAGATTCCAAATCGGCAGCCAAAGATTACGAATCAGTATCCGAGGATTTCGAATCGGTGTTCAAAACTTTAGAATCGTAATCCAAAGATTCCGAATCGGAATTCACAAGAAAAAAAAACCCTAATCGGAATCCACAATATAAACAAAAATAAATGAAGACAATAATGCGTTTAATTGTATCTACAATGAAATATGAGATGTTCAGAATATATTTGTTATATGTATTACAAATTATATTCATTCGTTGTCGATTGGTAAAGAATTCATAAAAATTTCATATAATTTTGTTTACCTAACAAGTCGGTACTAGCCCTGCGGCCTAAACAAGAAAGCTTTCATTGATCAATGCTCTGGAAAAGGACAAAGTTTTTATGACGGCTTCTGTGACCGTTGCACAATATTTATCCCCGCCTCTACTGACCAGCGATAGTCGATGATGATGAGAGTAGTTAGGGTTCATTCACAAATTACATAACGCAAAAATTGACCAATTTCAACCCCCACCCACCCCCTTGTAACGTTTTTTGTATGAAAGGGTTCTGAAATTTGTATGGGGTGTAACGCTCTGATAGGTACCCTCCCACCCCCTAAAGCGTTATGTAATTTGTGAATGGGCCCTTAGCATCATGTGAAATTAAAATAATCCGCGGAGTTCAGCTTTGGCACAAGTTGTGCTGCACAACACTCCTCGCGAGTTTCAAAACACCCCGCACACAGTCGCTCACTCGTGCCGTCCTTTTCCCACTCATTCGTTGAAACACATGCAGTTTTCCCCTTTCCACAACAAAAATGGTCCAATGCACCGAGTTCATCATTGACGTTTGAGACGGGCGCTGTTTACGTAGAATGAATACTTTTTCATTCATCGAGTTCATGCAAGTGTTCATTTTTAGTAAACAGCGCCCGTCTCAAACGTCATTGTGTTCATTCGGTGCATTGGACCATATCGAGATGAGCGGCGACTGTCGCTGCATTTTTATACGCACTTTTTTTTCTGTCAGTCCGTCGTCTCCAAATAAAACTCCGTCCAAGGTGCTTGCTTCCCCGCACTCAGGTTGCCTCGTCCGGGTCCGAAAAAAGGTACAAAATTTAAACGCCAAGTCGATGACTGCTTGATGAGGGGGCGCGGCAGAAGTCGAGCCGCGGCTATCTTTCTCCTCACTCCCCGCAGCTTCTTTCACTTTTTTCCGCTCCACTACTTCTGCTGCTGCTGCTGTTCCTTCTTTTGGTATGGAAAAAATCTCACGGAAAAGCACTTTTCGGCACGGTTCCCGCACTGAATCCGATCTCCGCACGTGTATTCCATAGTTGCCGACCTTCCGGCGATCGACAGGTGTAATTTTCCGGTCGCGAAACACGTAAATTTTGATCCGAAAACCGCAGTTATTTATTTACGCGAAAGTTTTCCTTTTTCTCACTATACTGCAGCGCACCGTACAGTCGAGGCACACACGACGACGACGTCCGATTCGAGCGAAATGAATGTCCGTCAAGGAGACCAACACAAGCAGAAGGTGAGCATATGCAACGCCGCCGTAGGTTAAAACGCACACCAGCGCGTAGCTGACAGTGCTGCCTGGTTGGGACATTTTTTGTGTTTAACCCGAGAATACATTAGAATAATATTATAATATTATCATAAGTTATGCGTATTTCAAAATTTGACGAATTTCGAAAAATCATATATCCTAGAATTTGATCGATTTTTTAAATTTTATTGCTGAAAAAAATTAACCCATTTATATCAACACATGCAAAAAGATCACGCGTGAAATAAAAAAAAATTGCAAAAATATAGAAGTTTCATTTTTTGAGTAAAAAATTTAACGTATTGTTATAAGTATGTTGATCCACCGATGTTTGAATACTGTTCACAATAAGCTATAGCAGATACATCTATAGATCAAGGAAAACATCAACAATGATCTTCCGCCACAGGCAAACTTCATATCGACGGTTTCGTGTAATACAGGCACAACTCAAAATCTGCAAATTTCCAAAAATGACATTTTAAATTAAGCGCGAATTGTACAAAAATGAACATTAGTGAACGGAGATACATATGCGCAAAAAATGTGTTTTCAAAGATGAATTATTTTCTCAATATCGCGAATTCTGAGAATAAAAATTGATGACAAAATTACCGTTAAGGCTGCTTCTAAGACGGTACTATTCAGAGGATCTTCTTCTTCAATGGCCTACATTCCAACTGGAATTTGGCCCGCTTTTCAACTTTCAACGTATTCTGATTCTATTAGCATTTCCTCAGTTATTAATTGAAAGCTTAAACTAAGAAAATTTTCTACGCCCGCCATTGCATGAGATATATCTTGCGCGGCAAGTATAATGGATACACTATCCTCAGAGAAAGTTTTCAATCCGAAATTATCCTAGACCGGACCGATAATCAAACTCGTCATCTCCGGAATAACATTCCTATACCTACGCCTTTGCTCGCGAGGTTACTGATGACAAATTGACAGAATGCAAAGCAACTCTGAATTGGGATTGATAGAATTATAATAAATTTGGAAGCACTGCCATTTGTCAAAATCTTATTAGTTGGAAAGAGACCGCAATGTTTTACAGTTATCTCTTTTCGTCCCAAAACCGTGTACGATGGCTAACGCATACAGATTCGCACGGAGTTTGACGTTTTCATCGCGACGCGGGAGCTTAAAGCTTGTATACGAGCTTTATTGTGAAAGTGCGCGTCGTATTTATGTCGAGCAGTTGGTTTTCGAGTAGCAAACGAGGGGTCTATTGTCGCAGGAATATGTCAATCACTGGAAATTGAAACAACCGTTAAGGTCTTAATAAAACGCGACGCGAGACAAGATATTAGCATTGACGAATACATAGACCGAAATGTCCGGTACAAAGGCATCAGAAAATCGGGCACCATGTCTTCTTCTTCATTTTGAAGAAAATACCCCTCGTGGGTGACGAATTACATTACCAGAGAGAATAGGAAGAGAGGCGAAGAGTGACGAACTTTGTGATCGGCAACACTCTGTTTGTTGTGGTTTCGTCAGAGAGAATATGGCAACTGTTTCTGCGGGTAACACTTCGAATGACTCTGTTGAAGTTTGTTCACGCGTTTAAGATTTTGTTTTGTTTTTCGTCATCGTTACTTATCGTAATTGAAAATGAAGTGCATCGTGAGTTTTTGCCAAAATGTATTTGTGGGAGGTCTCAAAAACATCACATTCTTTAGATTTCCGAAAAATAATACTATTAAACAGCGATGGATTCAATTTTGCAAGCTACCGGATAATTATATCGTTACTGACAATAGCAGAATTTGCAGCGTAAGATGGTTTTCGATAACTCCAAAATCATCATACATATTACATTTATTTAAATATTTCCAGCTCCATTTCAACTACGAAGACCTTTACCGTATATCCGAAAACGGCAGGCTAATGAGGCTACCCAATTCAGTTCCGATATACGAAATCGTTGCGAATTTCGGCACCGGTGTTTCGGTTTGATAATCAATTGTTTGCGTGTTGGTATGAAACATAATATTATCATTTTAACAGGATCCGCCTAATGTTGTGGGCATGGAAAGCACATCTAAAGATTCATTGGGAACTAGCTCCGGAACAACATTAACAGCGTTTTCGACGGAATGTTCTCAGCCCTCTAAAACAGTTGAAAAGTAAGTGAATAGTATAAAACCCAGTGCAGCTTATTCGTAACATGATTATTTTACTTATTTTATAGACTTGTCCGAACAGTATACAAGCTCAAACAACGGGATTTGCGGAAGAGCAAGACTATCAAACTACTCCGGCAAAACTTGGCGCGTATGTAAAAGGTGACCGGTAATAAGGAGGATGCGGTCTCAAAACTTTTCAACAGAGATCAAATTTGCAAACTGGCACGAAATCAGAAGGGGGTTGAAAATGGAGTGACAAAACAATAACGGACAGTTTTGAATATCGCTTCGCATGTGGATCGAAAGGCTACAATTTTCTTCGTGACGAAAAGCACTTCCCAATTCCTTCGATTCGCTCCCAACAGGATTATTTGAAAAATCTTCATTTCGATAGTGGAGTATTAGGTGAGGTGTTAACCTTGATGGAACCGAAGGTGAATTGTATGTCATCTACCGAGCGAGATTGTGGCATAGTTGCGGACGAAATGTCGATAGACCCGAGTAAGACCTATTGTTGCAACAACAAGAAATACTTCGGTGATATCACCATTCCCGGTCAGAGTGGAAAAGCCACGCATGCGCTTGTATTCATGCTGGTGAGCGTTTCAAGTCGATGGAAGCAAATAGTCGCGTATTACTTCACCGGAAACTCAATACCAGAGGGTTTCATAAAGCCACAATGATTGACATCATTAGTAGAGCAGAACAGATTGGATTGAAAGTTCATTTTGCAACGACTGATTGCGGTCCCAACAATGTTCGAATGTGGAATGATTTCGGGTTGAATCATTCGAGGCATCAAGTTCTAAGCAGTCCTCCTTTGGAGCATCCTCTTAGTGATGAACGGAGCTTCGAGCTAATTCCAGACGCTGTGCATGTCTTCAAGAGCTGCGTCCAAGGATGGGTGAAGAATCGATTCATTTATCTTCCAGCACATGTCGTGAGAGAAAACGGTCTAACATCGGATGTTGTTGATATTTTTCATTTGCAACAATTGGTCGAGTTTGAGAAAGGTAAGCACTTGAAGATGGCTTCTCGACTAACCTGGAAAGAGGTAGATTTTTTAAACGGAAATCGCCTTGATGCAATGAAAGTTGCCAATTCTTACAAATTGGTAAATCACGATGTTGCTGCTGCCTTACGATTCATGAGTGCTGAAACCGGAAGAAAGGAACTCCTAACCACGGCTTTCTTCATTCAAAACGTCTGGCGGTGGTTTAAACTTATGTCATCTCGTCGGTCAGCCTTGGCGCTTTCTCTCCATAACAAGGAAGCATACCAGGAATCTACTAATTTTCTCTCGTCGTTCCGGAAGTTTATTTACGAATGCAAGGTTGGTGTTCGTAAGATCTGGAAACCTTGGCAAGCAGCAGCAATCTTGTGTACAAATTCCATCCTCCGTTTACAA
Organism: Armigeres subalbatus; assembly: GCF_024139115.2. NCBI lineage: Eukaryota > Metazoa > Arthropoda > Insecta > Diptera > Culicidae > Armigeres > Armigeres subalbatus. Next base: position 224,116,104 of record NC_085139.1, read on the forward strand.
ACGTATTTCTTATTCGACCAAAAATATCCTTGTCTGTTTACATCACGCTTCACACAAGATTGTGTCGAGAATATTTTCTCGTTAATAAGATTCAAGCAAAAACGTCCAACTGCTCTACAGTTTAAAGACAACCTTAAGCTGCTTTCTGTGTCCCAGTTTATGATGCAAATCCCCTCTTCATCGTATGATCCAGATGACAGGACATGGCTAACCGACTTTACGGTTAAGATTCGACACCTGAACCAAACACCGGAGACAAATAATAGCGGACAAGATAACGCACAATTTGACATTGACTTTCCCAACGAAATTTTGATGACGAAACATTCGACAACTCGGAAAAAATCAGATATACCATATTGCAGGATACATACTAGGGAGCGTTGCTAAGAATTATAAGGTTTGCGAAGATTGTTTTATGCCATGTATTAGTGAATATCCATTTTTGAAACCGTATACAAAATACTCGATCTTAAAGGACTATACTGGTGACTCATTGATTTACGTTACTGAACCAGTTTATATGTTCTTTGTGGCGCTTGAAAGAATTTTCCGCGAGAATATTGGAAAGTTCGAGCACAACAACCATAACATTGAGTCCAATTTAACTATTTTGATGCAATCGTTAAATTTTTATTCATTTGAAACATGTCACGATATCCGTTCAAAGATTATTAACAGATTTGTACTCTTCAGAATTAAAATACATGAACCATACAAGGCGCGAATGATCAAGCACGATAGTCGATCAATGGCACTGTAAATGTTTGCGAGAATACAAAATAAATACTTTATTCATCATAAAAACTCATATTTATTTAAAAAATCTTGTTTGTTTTAATCTTAGAAAGTTTCCCCTAAATATGATTGCACCGATTACAATACTTCCTTTCACCAAATCAGCAAACATACGTTTCTGTTTATTTTGTTCGATAGGATCCCAGTTTGACAGTTCGATAAGGTTTTTTCGGCTTCACACTCTTCGCCTCTCTTCCTATTCTCTCTGTACATTACATAAATATTTATTTTACGAGCACTGACTTACCCCTCTCGACGTTTTGACAGTTTGTCTGTTTGTTTTTCTCCCTCACCTTGGCGTCGTCGTTTAGATTTTGCATCGTGTATTGAGCAACTGTCAAAAATAAAAACAGTTTTACGAATTTTATCAAGCGCAGTTGGATTTTCCCGGTACACCTTCTGAAAAGGCCAAATTGCGGAAACGGGACTCAACCAGGATATCACCAGCCGGAAGCTACTTACGACCACGAAAGATTCGGACGCGGATTTCATGTGGAATCCAAAGGAATATAAAGGAATTCCAGCACAGTCCCACAAAGGCAGCATCGAACTTGATAAATTCACCGGAACCGGCGGGTGTTGTTAACCATCTTTCTTTGGATAGCAATATTAAATTGGTATAACGGATTCATACCAGCCACCTTCGAAATTCCATCACTGGCTCCGAAAATTGCTTTTGTCGCCTGCTAATGCTGCATTCAAAACATTCCGGTGATCTGCTGAACCAAATAATACCACATAAGCCGCCTGCGGGACAGCAACGGATCAAAGTGAATGAAAAAACTATTACTTTTAGCGCAGTGCCAGACTCTTAGACCGTTGACCGGCTGCAGAATGATACAGTGCGTGAGAATATGGACACATTGAATCTTCCGGTATACAATCCGATCTGCTGCCGTCGGACAGGTGCCTCGATCTTCTCCTGAATACATTCTAGGAACACTGCATAGAGCCTGACCGGTGCGCCTGCTGATACCGTCAGCGTTTCCGGAACGCTATGAATTGCGGAAAAAAACTGATTCCTACCGAATTAGCAGCACACGTAAGCATTCTGACCTGATTGATAATTTCTTTTTGTTATTAAATTGTTTCATCTAATCTTAGGTATTGGGAATCTTTTTCGAAAGGGAAAATAGGCCAGCCAGCAGTGTGATCTCTTGGTAAACCAGCAGCAGCGGATTCCCACTGATCTACCTGGAGTTTCTGGAACGCAATGGAATGCACGAAGAGAAGGGTTTTTACCAAATCAGGACACGCTGAACTTGTTCCGTATACAGTCAAACCTCCATGAGTCGATATTGAAGGGACCATCGACTCATAGAAATATCGAGGAGTAGAATAGAACATCCTTGGAAAGCTGTTTGAAGGGACCATCACAGTAACCCAGAAATATTTTTTTAATATGGCATAATTTGCTTCCATAAGTCGATATCGAGTCATGGAACATCGACTCATGGAGGTTTGACTGTACATACATCATTTTCGAAGGGTGGTGGGGAACTTGGCGCAGACCTGTACCGTAGCAATGCGCATCGGAAGCATAAGGAAACCGGAAGCAGCAGCTCTTGGCCCCCATAACCGTCCATGTAATCAATGAGATGCGGATGGTAAAATCATCAACAGGTAAAACTTAATCACTCAATACTTTCATTCTCAAATTGAAATAATTGTTCTTCCTTCACAGAACTGGCAGGCAACAACCGTGGAACCAGATGTAAATCATCACCATCCTACATACATCGTGCAGCAAGCAGTAATGCTGTCGGATCATATTTTGCATTACACACGCACAACATAAAACGTGGCTTCTACTCTGTCAAAAAACAATATTGAGGGGAAAATATACATATTTAAATAAATATCGTAGACGCCCCCGAATGTCCCTGGTTGCTGTGGCATCCTCATCTTTGATGGCTCATTCTTTCTTCAGGTCTCATCGGTAATGCATAGTTTTCTCTATAGCTGATGGGAAAATGTCTGGTAGCAAATAGCAAGCCTCGATAAAATTTACTATATTTCCGTAAACGCATAATAGTTGGATTTAAAAAAATATCGAATGACTAGGTAAAACCGTAACTGCTTCCAGACATTGAACTGAAATTCCGTTCTTAGCAAACCATGAAACTTTGGTAACCAATACCTTCTTCTTCTTACTGGCAATACACCCCCCACTGGGACAGAGCCGCCTCGCAGCTTAGTGTTCATTAAGCACTTCCACAGTTATTAGTGAGCTAGCTACCAAGCAATCAATGAACCAACCAACTAATCAACCAATCAATTCACCATTCAAGCAATCAATAAAACTAACCAACTAATCAAGCAACCAAAAAACAAATAATCAACTAACTAGCAGACCAAAAAATCAAGCAACCAATAAATCAACTATTTAAGCAAGCTACCAATTAGACACTTAATCTATTTGTTACATTTGGCTTGAAGGCCTTCAAAGTGATTTTTAAAAGTTAATTTTTGATCTAGCAGAAGTCCTAAATATTTAGAATTCTTATAGTTTACCTGCAGTGAGCGATCTGATAAATAATTTTGGATCAGTTTAATAGCTGGTTGGTTGTTTGCTCTTTGTTTGTTGGTTGATTGATTGGTTATTTAATTGATAGGTTGCTTGATTGGTTGGTTGGTTTATTGTTGGTTGGTAGAATGATTAATTGGTTGGTTGCTGCTTGATTTGTTAGTTGGTAGAACTGTTGAATGGTTGGTTGCTTGATTGGTTGGTTATTTGGTTGATTGGTTGTTTGACTGGTTGATTGATTGGTTGGTCGGCTGGTTAGTTGATTAGTTGTTTTGTTGGTTGCTTGAATGGCTGATTGTTTGGTTGCTTGATTGGTTGATTGGTAGCTTGCTGGAATGGTTGATTAGTCAATTATTCAGTTGATTGATTGCTTGGTTGGTTGGTTGATTAGTTGATTGCTTGATTAGTTGGTTGGTTGATTGTTGGTCGGTTGCTTGATGGGTTGATTAGTTGTTTTCTTGATTGCTTGATTGGTAGATTAGTTGGTTGCTGGCTTGATTTGTTGGTTGGTAGAATGATTGATTGATTGATTGGTTGCTGCTTGATTTGTTAGTTGGTAGAACTGTTGAATGGTTGATAGTTGGTTGGTTGCTTGACTGGTTGATTGATTGTTGGTCGGCTGGTTAGTTGATTAGTTGTTTTGTTATTTGGCTGATTGGTTGGTTATTTGATTGATAGGTTGCTCGACTGGTTGATTGATTGGTTACTTGATTAGTTGGTCGGCTGGTTAGTTGATCAGTTGTTTTGCTGGTTGCTTGGATGGCTAATTGATTAGTTGCTTGATTGATTAGTTGGTTGGTTGCTTGATTATTGGTTGGTTGGATGATTGATAGCATGCTTGTATGCATGGTCGTTTAATTGATTAGTAATTTGGTTTATGGGTTGCTGCTTGATTTATTAGTTTGTAGAATGGTTGGTTGCTTAATTGGTTGATTCGCTGGATGGTTGCTTGGTTGATTGGTAGCTTGCATTAATTGTTGGTTGGTTGCTTAACTGGTTGATTGGTTGGTTGCTTGATTGGTTAGTCGGCTGATTAGTTGATTGGTTAATAAGTTGATTGGTAGCTTGCTTGAATGGTTGATTGTTTGATTAGTTAGTTGATTGATTCATTGGTTATTTGGTTAGTTGATTGCTGTTTGATTTGTTAGTTGAAAGAATGGTTGATTGGTTGGTTTCTTTTTTGTTTATTGATTACTTGATTGGTTGGTAATTTGGTTGATTGGTTGCTTGACTGATTGATTGATTGGTTGGTCGGCTCGTTAGTTTATATGTTGTTTTTTTGGTTGCTTGAATGGTTGATTAGTTGGTTGGTTGATTGGTAGCTTGCTTGAATGGTGGGTTGTTTGATTGCTTGGTTGATTGGTAGTTTGCTTGAATGGTTGGTTATTTGATTGATTGCTGCTTGATTTGTTAGATGGTAGAATAATTTATTGGTTGGATGATTGCTTGCTTGATTGGTTGGTCGGCTGGTTAGTTGACATGTTGTTTTGTTGGTTGCTTGGTTGGTTGATTAGTTGATTCGTTGCTTGATTGATTGGTAGCTTACTTGAATGGCTGATTGCTGGATTAGTTGGTTGGTTATTTGGTTGCTTTACCGTTTGATTGAATGGTTGGTCGGCTGGTTGGTTGATTAGTTGTTTTGTTGGTTTCTTGATTGATTGATTGATTAGTTGATTGGTTGGTTGTTGCTTGATTTGTTAGTAGGTAGAATTGTTGATTAGTTAGTTCCTTGATAGTTGGTTGGTTGCTTAATTGGTTGTTTGGTTGCTTCATTGTTTGTTGGTTGATTGATTGGTTATTTAGTTGATTGGTTGCTAGATTGGTTGGTTGTTTGATTGTTGGTTGGTAGAATGATTAATTGGTTGGTTGCTGCTTGGTTTGTTAGTTGGTAGAACTGTTGAATGGTTGGTTGCTTGATTGGTTGGTTATTTGGTTGATTGGTTGTTTGACTGGTTGATTGATTGGTTGGTCGGCTGTTTAGTTGATTAGTTGTTTTGTTGGTTGCTTAAATGGCTGATTAGTTGGTTGCTTGATTGGTGGCTTGCTATTTGGTTGATGGGTTGGTTGGTTGCTGCTTGATTTGTTAGTTGGTAGAATGGTTGATTGGATGGTTGCTTCATTGTTGGTTGCTTGATTGATTGGTTGGTTATTTGGTTGATTGGTTGCTTGATTGGTTGATTGTTTGGTTGCTTGATTGGCTAGTCGGCTGGTTAGTTGATATGTTGCTTCATTGTTGGTTGATTGATTGATTGGTTGGTTATTTGGTTGATTGGTTGCTTGATTGGTTGATTGTTTGGTTGCTTGATTGGCTAGTCGGCTGGTTAGTTGATATGTTGTTTTGTTCGTTGCTTCAATTGTTGCTTGGTTGGTTGATTAGTTGATTCGTTGCTTGATTGATTGGTAGCTTGCTTGAATGGCTGATTGCTGGATTAACCAATCAAGCAACCAATCAACTAAATAACCTACCAACCAACCAACAAACAATGAAGCAATCAACCAACCAATTAAGCAACCAGCCAACTATCAAGGAATCAACTAATCAACAGTTTTACCAACTAACAAATCAAGCATAACCAACCAATAAATCAATCAATCAACTAATCAACCAATCAAGAAACCAAAAAAAAACAACTAATCAACCAATTGCCAATCCAACCAACCAATCAGGTTATTTGATTGATTGGTTGCTTGCCTGGTTGATTGATTGGTTGGTCGGCTGGTTAGATGATACTGTTTTGTTCAAACGTCTAAGACGAGTTTAGGACTCTCCATTCAATTCCACCAATTATTTTGATATCTTTGCAGATACGTATTTCGACCACAACTGTGTGGTCGTATTCAGTGTCTCGTACTTGACTCGACTGTTTTGATGATTGCTTGATTAGTTCGTAGGTTGCTTAATTGATTGGATGATTGGTAGATTGCTTGATCGGTTGGTTGATTGATTGGTTGGTTGTTTGGTTGATCGGTTGATTGGTTGCTGCTTGATTTGTTAGTTGGTAGAATGGTTGATTGGTTGGTTGGTTGCTTGATTGCTGATTGGTTTTCAATCTTACCAACTAATCAGGTTATTTGGTTGATTGGTTGCTTGACTGGTTGATTGATTAGTTGCTTGATTGGTTGGTCGGCTGGTTAGTTCATATGTTTTGTTGGTTGCTTCAATGGTTGCTTGGTTGATGATTAGTTGGATAGTTGATTGGTAGCTTGCCTGAATGGCTGATTGCTGGATTAGTTGGTTGGTTGCTTAATTGGTTGGTTATTTGGTTGATTGTTTGCTTTACTGGTTGATTGAATGGTTGGTCGGCTGGTTAGTTGATTAGTTGTTTTGGTGGTTGCGTGAATGGTTGGTTGCTTATTTGGTTGATTAGCTTGTTGGTTGATTGGTTGATTAGTTAGTTGGTTGATTGGTAGCTTGCTTAATTGGTTGGTTGCTGGGTTAGTTGATTGATTGGTGGTTGGTTACTTATTTGGTTGATTGGTTGCTTTACTTGATTGATTGGTTGTGGTTATTTAGTTGATTGGTTACTTTATTGGTTGGTCGTTTCGTTAATTGGTAAGTTGTTTAGTTGATTGGTTAATTAGTTGGTTGGTTGCTTGATTTGTTGGTTGGTTGGTTGCTTGATTGCTTGGTTGATTATTTGGTTGATTGCTTGGTTGATTATTTGGTTATTGCTGCTTGATTTGTTAGTTGGTAGTATGGTTGATTGGTTGGTTGCTTAACAGGTTGATTGATTGGTTAGTAAGCTGGTTAGAAGATTAGTTGTTTTGTTGGCTGCTTGGTTGATTGATTAATAAGTTGATTGCTAGATTGGTTGTTTAGTTGATTGGTTGGTTATTTAGTTGATTGGTTGCTTGATTGGTTGATTAGCTGGTTGGTTGCTTGATTGCTTGAATGATTGGTAGCTTGCTTGATTGTTGCTTGGTTGCTTTACTGGTTGATTGGTTGGTTGCTTGATTAGTTAGTCGGCTGGTTAGTTGATTAGTTGTTTGGTTGGTTGCTTGGTTGATTGGTTAATAAGTTGACTGGTAGCTTGCTTGAATGATTGATTGGTTAGTTATTTGGTTGATGGGTTGGTTGATTGCTGCTTGATTTGTTAGTTGGTAGAATGGTTGATTGATTGGTTGCTTCAATATTGATTGATTGATTGATTGGTTGGTAATTTGGTTGCTTGGTTGATTGGCTCGTCAGCTGGTTAGTTGGTATGTTGTTTTGTTGGTTGCTTGGTTGGTTGATTAGTTGATTCGTTGTTTGATTGATTGGTAGCTTGCTTGAATGGCTGATTGCTTAGCCAATGGATTAGCCAATCAAGCGACCAATCAACTAAATAACCAACCAAGCAACCAACAAACGATGGTGCAACCAGCCAACTATCAAGGAACCAACTAATCAACAGTTCTTCCAACTAACAAATCAAGCAACAACCAACCAATCAATCAATCAAGGAACCAAAAAAACAACTAATCAATTAATCAGCCGACCAACCATTCAATCAAACGGTAAAGCAACCCATCAACCAAATAACCAATCAATTAAGCTACCAACCAACTAATCCAACTATCAGTCATTCAGGCAAGCTACCAATCAATCAAGCAACGAATCAACCAACCAAGCAACCATTGAAGCAACCAACAAAATAACATATCAACTAACCAGCCGACCAGCCAATCAACCAGTAAAGCAACCAATCAACCAAATTACCAACCAATCAATCAATCAACCAACAATGAAGCAACCAACCAATCAATCATTCTACCAACTAACAAATCAAGCAGCAACCAACCAACCCTGTCCAGCAGATTGCAGCGCTACGACGTCGAAGTTGCGGGGATGTAATTCATCGTAGATTATCCTGTCGCAACCTGCGAAGCCTAGCGACTTGCAGTTCCATGTTCCAAGCTTCCAATCGTGATCCTTTATTGTTTTAAAAGGCGGCTTATTGGGCCTGTGCAAACCTCCTGTCTCGTCGGAGGGCCGTCGTGTCAGGGCTGTTTAGCGTCCCACCTAACATCACCAACTAATCAACTAACCAACAAACAACCAACCAATCAACCAGTCAACCAACCAACCAACAATGAAGTAACCAACCAACAATCAAGCAACCAACTAATCAACCATACTACCAACTAACAAATCAAGCAGCAACCAACCAATCAAGTAAGCTACCAATCAACCAAGCAATCAAGCAACCAACCAAGCAATCAAGCAACCAACCAACCAACCAACTAATCAACCACCAAGCAACCAACAAAACAACATGTCAACTATCCAGCCGATCAACCAATCAAGCAACCAATCAATCAACTAGTCAAGCAACAAATCAACCAAATTACCAACCAATCAAGCAATCAACCAACCAATCAACTATTCTACCAACTAACAAATCAAGCATCAATCAATCAAATAACCAACCTTTAAAGCAAGCAATTCAACCAACCAACTAATCAACCAATCAAGCAACCAACAAAACAACATATGAACTAACGAGCCGACCAACCAATCAATCAACCAGTCAAGCAACCAATCAATCAAATTACCAACCAATCAAGGAATCAATAAAAAAAAGCAACCAACCAATCAACCATTCTTCCAACTAACAAATCAAGCAGCAACCAACTAACCAAATAACCAACGAATCAATCAACTAACTAATCAAACAACCAACCATTCACGCAAGCTACCAATCAACTTATTAATCAATCAACCAAACAACCAACAAAACAACTAATCAACTAACCAGCCGACTAACCAATCAAGCAATCAACCAGTCAAGCAACCATCCAACAATCAAGCAACCAACAATTCAAGCAAGCTACCAATCAACCAAGCAATCAAACAACCAACCAGCTAATCAACCAATCAAGCAACCAACCAATAACCAATCAAACAACCAATCAGCTAAATAACCAACCAATGCAGCAATCAACTTATTAACCAATCAACCAAGCAGCCAACAAAACAACTAATCAACTAACCAGCCTACTAACCAATCAATCAACCTGTCACGCAACCAACCAATCAACCATACTACCAACTAACAAATCAAGCAGCAATCAACCAAATAATCAACCAAGCAATCAAGCAACCAACCAACCAACCAATCAAGCAACCAACCAACCAATCAAGCAACCAACCAACTAATTAACCAATCAACTAAACAACTTATCAATTAACGAGACGACCAACCAATCAAGCAACCAATCAACTAAATAACCACAACCAATCAATCAAGTAAAGCAACCAATCAACCAAATAAGTAATCAACCATCAATCAATCAACTAATCCAGCAACCAACCAATCAAGCAAGCTACCAATCAAACAACTAACTAATCAACCAAATAAGCAACCAATCAATCAACCATTCAAGCAACCAACAAAATCAACCATTCAATCAACCAGTAAAGCAAACAATCAACTAATCCAGCAATCAGCCATTCAGGCAAGCTATCAATCAACCAAACAATCAAGCAACCAACCAACTAATAATCAACCAAGCAACCATTGAAGCAACCAACAAAACAACATATGAACTAACCAGCCGACCAACCAATCAAGCAACTAATCAATCAACCAGTCAAGTAACCAATGAACAAACAAACAAACAATCAACCAACCAATCAAGCGATCTACAAATCAACCAATCAATTATTCAACCAACGAACTAATCAAGCAAGCAACAAAACAGTCGAGTACGAGACACTGAATACGACCACACAGTTGTGGTCGAAATACGTATCTGCAAAGATATCAACATAATTGGTGAAATTAAATGGAAAGTTCTAAACTCGTCCTTCCCGAAGGAATCCCCCCAGGATTTCCGAAGGAATCCCCGAAGGAGTCACCCATGGATTTCTGAAGATTTCTCCAGGATTTCCGAAGAAATTCCTCTAGGCTTTCCGAAGGAATCCCTCCACGGTTTCTGAATGAATGACCCCCGGATTCCCAATACACCTATCCCTACAGTTTCCTAAAGAAATTCCCCTAGGATTCCCGAAGGAATATTCCAAGGATTCCCGGAGGAATATCTTTAAGATCTACGAAGAATCCCGAATTCCCGAAGGTATGCCTTAAAAATTCCTGAAGGAATTCCTCCAAAATTCCAGATAAAGTTATTCCGAAATTTTCGAAGGAATTAGTTCGAAATTCCCAAAGAAATCCCTCCAGGATTTCAAAAAAAATGCCTTCAGGATTCTTGAAAAAAAATCCTCCAGGATTCCCAGAAGATCCATCCAGGTTTCCAGAAGGAATTCCTTTAGGATTCCAGTAGGGATCCCTACAGCATTCCAGAAGGAAATCCTCCAGGATTCCAGAAAGAATCCCTCCAGATTTCCTGAAGAAATACCTCCAGGTTTCCCGAAGTAATCATTCTAGAATTTTCGAAGAAATCCCTCAAGGATTCCCGTAGGAATCTTTTAAAAATTCCCGAAAGAATCTCTCTAGAATGCCCGCAGGAATTCCTTCAAGAGCTCTGATGAATGAAGGTGCAGTAGGTGACAGACCCCCTGTGCAACTGGACATAGCCTCAGATTTCGTCCTCTGGACTCAAGTGAAAACACCAGCTTCGTCCCTCACCGTCTATGAGAAATTTCCCAGTACTTTTTCAGCTGTTTTCGATGCATTGTGTGATGCATATCCAAATGATTGTAGTCAGGATTGTTCATTATTGCTGCCAACTTCAATTCGTTATTGAGCAAACTCGAATCGACGCTCGTTTTCTTTATCTGCAATTGCTAATATTTAGTTCAGTAGTTGATTTTCGATCACAACATTCAAAGGACGAATTCCTATTCTTATCACCAAATCATCGTTGAATCCAAGTTCAACGAGTTTAGATAGTGGTGCAACATCAAATGCAGTATTATTCTGCTTTAACTCGAATGTCCATTAACTAAGTCCATATGTAGTATTATGGTTGTATGACAATGCGGAATGCAATTCCGCGGAATGCGGCATTTCCCGAAAAATCAATTCACGGAACGTATTCCGTGTATGGTAGAAAATCGGAAATATGTTTTTAATAAAATTAAAATATCTGCAGTTATCAGACGTCGCATTTTATTTACTTGAACATTATCGGATCTAAGCAGATTTAGGGCCGATGTCCACGTAGCGGTTTTTTTAAGCAGTTCCAAATTCCATTGACAGGTAACAGGTTCGCTCGCCCAGCGCCTCAACAGACTTTTTCGCCTGATTCCAGCTCGTACATCTTCTCCCGATAGACGATGGAAAAATTATCGATGTGGTGCAGTTCGTGCGGCTGGCCCTCGTCGATGCAGAGTCCGCAAATGGTCACGCTACAATTTGTACAGAAAAGTTTGCAATCCCTGTCTTGGGACGGACAAATTGCTCAACGGGTTCGGTACCGCTCGATTAGTCCTTGGGTTCAGATTTAATCACGGTGAAATTGTCCATTGTCTAAACTGCGAGGCTAGCTTTAATAGCGGTGACACTCTTCCGTTCTCCTTGGCGGCCAAATTGAACAGTTTCGCAATGTCGCACCTACCATTGAAGCAGGTGGCGCAGCGAATTTGCCACGTAGTGCAGGAAATGGACACAGTGGATCGGTTACAAGTTATAATTGACGCCGAGCCGGTGACAATCGCGGTGTCATCATCATCAATAGACATAGACCGCTGTCATCATTGAAACGCAGTATGAAAAAAAATTATAGCCCGGGACATCCTGGCTACGATTTGGCGATGGGCTAAACAATAGGATGTCAATAGGCTGATTGACGCAGATGGGATCCGGCCATCCACTGAAATTCAAAACGGTTAAAATTAATTTTTTTTTAAAAATTTTATAGGAAAATATGTTTTAAAGATTTAATTGAAATTTCTTCCGATTGGTAAGCTTACCTAATAAAAACTTGCGGCATCGATGCCGGGACACTGGAGACATTCTTCCGAACATTCGGAATCAGCTGAGTGTTCACGAATGGCGCTTGAACTTTGCGACTCACGTCATGCTGCTCCTGCTCCCAGGATGGTTTTTCTCGGTAGGTCCGTGGTACTGGTGCGTCGAATCCACCAAAATACTCCTTAAAACGACGCTCCGCAGCACATAAGCGATATCGATGGTTGAACTGACTGACATGTCGATATTTTTCCATCGTGCCGAAAGGATGCATGGAAATGGCAACGATAGACGAGGATGGATAAATAAACATCAGAACATTTTGAATCAGAAACAGGAGGTAAACAAAAATGGAAATGACAACTGTTGTCAAACTGACGTGATTTGAATTGAGGGGCTTCTCAATGGTCGAGTGATTGTAATAATTGTAATCCGTCACTCCCCAGGGGTATATAGTGGTGCCCGGAAAAATGGCCACCACTCCGTCTATGTATTCGTCAATGATATTAGTGTCGTGTTGTTTTTACGTTAGCATAAACCATAAAAACCAAAAGAAAAAAAAAAAAAAAAAAAAAAAAAAACGTTAAGGTCTTGTCTCATTTGGAGAATCAAACTTTAAAAGTGACATTTCGAAAATTAAAAAATCACCCCGTTATAAGAATGGTTGGTGCTACCCAACAATTCCAATAGGACATCGAAGGAAAATGATTCGATATCTGTCAAAAGTAATCTTGCTCTGCGAGCAGGGTTATTCGATAATTATTGAAATCTCGCTTAACTTTTCAAAAGGACCTAAGTAACATTTTTTTCATGATTTAATTTGAGTACTGCAATGGAAAGCTTTCATGTTGTTCTGTTGATTGCGCTATTCAAATTAATTCATGAAAAAAATGTTACTTAGGTCCTTTTCAAAAGTTAAGCGAGAAATGTCACTTCTAAGTTTAATTTCAGTTTAATTATCCAATTGAGACAGATCCTAAGAGATAACATTAACTCATTTAATGAGTATAGTGATTTAAATTGCTTGGGGCATTCATTTTGAAGGTGAATCTGATTGATGCATTTTCCCAGCTGCCAGAGGCGTAACATGAGGCCTGGTCAAGGGGGGGGGTTGGTGGGGATATAGAATACTGCATGCATAGGCTGCCAAGGGTTTTATATGCATTTTCTGCTTACATCAATTGTAACATCATTTCACAACATCAATGTTAACATCATTTAGACGAAGCGATTGGCCCAAGATCGAGTCCAGTGGAAAAGGATACTCCATTCGCCGTAGGTTCATCGAAGAGCTGTAGTCCAACAAGTAACAAGTAAGTAACATCACCCAGACTAAGGCCGGAGTGGCCTGTGCAGTGCATAAAAGTCTTCTCCATTCAGTACGGTCCATGGCTGCACGTCGCCAACCACACAGTCTGCGGAGGGTCCGCAAATCGCCCTCCACCTGATCGATCCACCTTGCTGGCTGTGCACCTCGCCTCCTTGTTCAAGTCGGATCGTTGACGAGAATTATTTTCACCGAATTACTGTTCGACATTCTGGCTACGTGCCCGGTCCACCGCAGTCTTCCGATTTTTGAAGCGTGAACGATGGATGGTTCTCCCAACAGCTGATGCAACTCGTGATTCATTTGCCTCCTCCACGTACCGTCCGCCATCTGCACCCCACCATAGATGGTACGCAGCACTTTCCTTTCGAAAACTCCTAGTGCGCGTTGGTCGTCCACGAGCATCGTCCAGGTCTCGTGTCCGTAGTGAACTACCGGTCTAATAAGCGTTTTGTAGATGTCGTGTCCTTAGGAGACAGCTGCATCCGAATCAGCCGTCTCCAGCTGCTGCTCGATTTGCAGCAGCTCCGAAGCACAACTGCTTCCCGCGAAATACATCACAAAACTGAATGCTCACTTCGTTGAACTGTCACCTCTCGCATCTAGTGCTCATGACTATATGCCCTCTTATTTAGTCAATATATTTACTCATACCCCTCTCAATCCCTACAGTAGATAGTCAGTTTGGTACGGCGGCAAACTGTAGTCGATCGGAGCGTTTTCAGGAGTCCAAAGTACGTACAATTTCCTGGCATGATGCGTCCAAAAATTTATCTGCTGGTACCTTATTCGACAAGTTTTAATTCGTGCCCCGGGTAATTCGACACTAAGCCGAATTAAAAAGTGCTGGAGCACGTTCTCAGCTGCCATATTTCGCTCTAACCGAACCAACAATTTTTCATCAGGCGCGCAACACACTACAACACAATCAGTAGAACCAAATCAAGAAAGCAAATAGAGTTGTAAAGCACGTATGAAACGAATAAGTCAAGACAAAATTTTCAAAACGACTTATCTGCTTTTGTAAACAAAGATTCCAACGATGATTTGACGAATCTGATAGCTCTCCCACGCAAACCAACACCATCAATAGGTAGGTGAAGGTTTCCTCTACCTGTTGGTGGTGTTGGTTTGCGTGGGAGAGTTATCAGATTCGTCAAATCGTCGTTTGAATCTTTGTTTACAAAAGCAGATAAGTCGTTTTGCAAATTTTGTCTTGAAGTGTAGGGTAGCCAGTTTGTCGAATTAAAACGTTATCCCGTTCGCTCGACGCCAATCACTGTCGAATGAGCGGGGTTTTACGGTACACGAATACAACCACCTCGATTTTGTCACCACCGACACCAGCTCATGGTGAGTGGCTTACATTGTCCTTTCTTGATCATCTTCCTATCATGTACTTCGTCTTCGACGTGTTGAAGACTAGTCCAATCCGTTTAGTTTCCCTTTTCAGCCTGATGTAGGCTTCCTCCATCTTCTCAACGTTACGTGCCATAATAGCATTGTCGTCGGCGAAACCAAATAGCTGAACGGATTTCGTGAAAATCGTACCACTCGTGTCAATCCCTTACTTCCTCCAAAGCGATGTTGAATAGCAGGCATGAAAGACCTTCACCTTGCCGTAACCCCCTGTGCGTTTCGAAGGGATTCAAGCATGCCCCTGAAACTCGAACTACGCACATCATCCAATCCATCGTCGCCTTGATCAACCGTATCAGTTTATCAGTGTTCGTGTTCGTGCATTTGCTCCCATAGCTGGTCGCGAACGATTGTATCATATGCGGCTTTTAAGAAGATGAATAGATGATGTGTGGGCATGTTGTATACGCGGCATTTCTGCAATACCTGACGTACGGCGAACAGCTGGTTCATGGTAGAGCGTTCTCCCATAAATCCCGCCTGGTACTGCTCCATGAACTCTCTTGGTCGACAGCATACAATTTGAGAGAGTACCTTGTAGGCGGCGTTCAGCAATGTGATCCACCTTTTTGTAGATGGGACACACAACACCTTCCATCCACTTCTGCGACAGAACCTCATCTTCCCAAACCTTGGTAATTCACCAGTGCAGCGCTCTAGCCAGTGCCTCACTACTGTGTTTAAACGGGGGAGGGTCGAAACCCGTGTTTAAACGGGGGAGGGCCGAAACCCATTCGGCCAAAAGCTATTTGGCCGAATGCCACTAGGCCGAAAGTTGTTTGGCCGAATATACCATTTGGCCGAACAGACCATTAGGCCGAAAATTATTTGGCCGAAAGGGTCGTTTGGCCGAAAGGGTCATTTGGCCGAAAGGGTCGTTTGGCCGAAATGGTCATTTGACCGAAAGGGTCGTTTGGCCGAAAGGGTCCCAAACCTTGGCAATTCACTAGTGCAGCGCTCTAGCCAGTGCCTCACCACTGTGTTTAAACGGAGTCGTTTGGCCAAAACCGATTTGGCCGAAAGTTGTTTGGCCGAATATACTATTTGACCGAACAGACCATTAGGCCGAAAGGGTCGTTTGGCTGAAAGGCTCATTTGGCCGAAAGGGTCGTTTGGCCGGAAGGGTCATTTAGCTGGAAGGGTCATTTGACCGAAAGGGTAATTTGGCCGAAAAGGGTCATTTGGCCCAAAAGGGTCGTTTGGCCCAAAAGGTCGTTTGGCCGAAAGGGTCATTTGGCCGAAAGGGTCGTTTGGCCGAAATAGTCATTTAGCTGAAAGAGCCATTAGGCCTAAAGGGTCATTTGGCCCAAAGGGTCGTTTGGCCCAAAAGGTCGTTTAGCCGAAAGGGTCGTTTGACCGTAATGCCCAACAAACATTCACTATTAATTGCATATTATTCAGCAACTCGGTCGTACGAAAACCATTTTTTGTTAAATATCTTGGCTGTGCATATACACAGCACATGTTTCGAAATGGACAAGTTGATATGAAATTTGCGAAAAAGAATCCACGTGTCTTGGAGGGACTCGAACCCTCAACCTCCTACTCTCTAGATAGGCGTGATAACCCCTACACAACAAGACCACTTAAAGGTCACGTTTGCGGAAAAGCCATCAGAATCCGAGTACCAACTTCCACCGCGGTTAGCTCTTTTTTTTTGCAAATTGAATATCTTTTGGATGCTTGATTTGTCCAATCTCCACATGTGCTTTACTGTTGTATATCCACAGTCAAGCGAGTGCACATTGTTTATTAAACGAGAAGATTGCACTCCAACAACTGGCTGGGCGGATTTGTATAGAGTGCGAATCAATCGCACTCTGCTGTGTGAAAAACTTGCTTGGCTAAAGAAGTGAGGAGGAGTGATGGAAATTATAACCTTGCTATGGTTGCTTTTTGACCAACCCCAACTATTCAGCAAATTGTCGATGCTTAACGAATCCCAACGGCTTCGTCAGGACATCAGCTGGCATCTGATCCGGTGGGCAGTACTGCAGCACCACCTCACCGTTGTCGCAAAGATCTGTAACAAAATGGTGCTTGGTTTCGATATGCTTTGAGCGCTTGCTGGACCTCTCCGAACGGGCGAAGCTCAGGCATCCCTGATTATCTTCGTTTACCACTGTTGCTTCCACTTTTTCTTCACCAAATACTTTCAACAGTTGCCTAAGCCACACTACTTCCTGGCACGCTTCGGCCAGGGCGACGTACTCCGCTTCCATCGTCGAAAGAGTCACACAACTTTGCCGACGACTGACCCAGCCGGTTGTCGACTTCCGTGTGCTCGCATCTCCTGCCCAATCAGAATCCGAAATTGCCACCAACTCTTCTGTTTTCTTGACTCCAAGCCTCAACTTCCATTCTTTGGTACCACACGCTTTGCAGCTGTCCAGTCCGCTTCCATGGGGGCACTAAACTTCCGTCCAAGGATTCCCACACTGGTAGCTATATCCGGCCGCGCACACACCGCTACATAGAGAAGAGCACCAACCACGCTTCGATACTTCGTACCATCTTCGAACGGTTTGCTCTCAACCTCGTTCCTCAGATAGCCCTGATCCATGGGCGTTTTTGCCTCCTTCGCTTCGCTTAGGCCTACTCGTGCAACCAGCTTATCGATGTAGTTGGCCAGACTGACACAGAACGTGTCATCCTCCATCTGTACTTCCAGACCTAGGAAATGCTTCACATCGTCAAGATCGACAATCTCAAAATGCCGACTCAGCTGCTTCTGAACGCGGATAATCTCCGCCTCGCTCTCTGATCCGATGAGGAAATCATCGACATAAACGATCAGGTATACTATGAGGCCATCCCTGGTTGCCACGAATAAGCACGGATCCGCCGAACTTGCTTGGAATCCCATTTCCATTAGAACACCGGTTAGCTTCCGGTTCCAACATCGATCGAGCGGACTGTTTCAGTCCGTAAATACTTCTACAAAGCCGGCAAACGATCTCCTCCTTGCCGCAAACTTTGTAGCCAGGTGGTTGGCGCTTTTCCTCTATGTCTCCGTAGAGATACTGTAAGACTATAAACTTGCTTAGGACACCTATTGTCCTGCGAATCAGGGTCGTTTCAATATAGATGGCTCCAGAAAGAATAAGAATTGGAATACGGAAGAACTTCCCTTAAAAAAAGTGGCCAAAGTGGACCAAACACGAGTAAGATGGGAGAACAAGCAGGGCTCAGCATAAAAATTAAGTAAACGTGAGCTATTTACATTTCATTCATTTGGTCACAGGGGAAACACTTCGTCGTAATCGACTCCGTAGCATTGCGTGAACCCCTGGGCAACGATCCGCCTTGTAACGGACCACTTCGTTAGATTCGTTCCTTTTGATTTTGTTTACCCAACGGCTGCCTACCACTTTCTTGCCCTTCGGAAGCGGCACTAACTCCCACGTCCCGTTTTGCTTGTGTGACTGAATTTCGCTGTCCATCGCCGCCTTCCACGAATCTCGCTCTTCACTGGATACTGCTTGACGAAATGTCGTTGGTTCCTCCTGCTGCTGCCTGACGACGCCTACCACATAATCCGACAATCGGCTGGGTAGCATTCCACGGGTGCGACGCCCTAATCTCCGTGCACCGTTCACAACTTCTTCGTCATCTCCCTCCTGCTTCACAGCGAGGGGATCTTCGTCCGACTCAGCATCTTCTACATCAAAATAATCCTCTTTTTCGCTTTCTTCACACACTGTTTCTTTGCCGCAGAGGGCTGTTCCTTCTTCTGAATTTTCTTCTTCTCCTGTTTGCTGCTTCGATTGCACTACCGGAAGAAGCCACTCCTTGTCACTAATCGACGAACTTCCGACGGCAGCTGGATTCAACTCCACCCCGTGAGACGACCCGTTGTCTAGCTCCAAAGACCTTGCGAAGCGGCTGATCGTGACCTTGTCCGTAGACGTATCAACGAATCGGTAACCTTTATGAGCGTCAGAGTACCCGATGAACCGCAGCTTCATCGCCTTGCTTTCAAACTTCCCGCGCTTAACGGCAGGAATATGTACATAGGCCGGACAATCGTATACTTTTAAATGGCAAAGTACTGGTTGCCGCCCGTACCACTTTTCGTATGGAGACTTATCCACCGATCGCGACGGAAGACGGTTCTGCAAATAAGCGGCCGTTGACACGGCCTCGCCCCAGTACCGTTTGTGGAGAACGGCATCCAGCAGCATCGTCGTCGCCATTTCCTGTAGCGACTGATTCGTACGCTCAGCTACACCGCTTTGCTGTGGTGTGTATGCTGTCGTATATACTGTGCCTTGATTCCCTCCTTGTCAAAGAAGTCGCCCAACTCCTCATTCACGTACTCGCCTCCGCCATCCGAGCGAATTATACGCGGCCTTCTGTTGAAAAGGTTCTCCACATATCGAACGTACTCCTTTACTTTCTCCGGCGCTTCTGACTTTTTCTCCAGATGATAAACGACGGTGAAGCGGCTGTAGTCGTCGATCATCGTCATGAGGAACCGCTTACCACCAGGTGTCGTCGTCCGCATTGGCCCGCACAGATCCGTGTGGACCAGATCTAGCACTTGCGTCGACTTCCTCTCGGCTGATTTGGGAATTGGACTCCTCGCCAACTTTCCCTCCACGCACGGCTCGCTGCATTCACGGATGCCACAGTCGGTAACGATCATACCGGTGCCGAACTTCTCCTCGCGAATTCTTCTAATCACATCCGGAGGCCTATGTCCTAATCGTCGGTGCCATTGATGCTGACAATTAGTAGTGTGTGTCTTACCTTGAGCTTTCTTTGATGATTCCGCTAGCTTCAGCCGGTAAAGGCAGCCAGAGCGCTCTCCTACTACCGTCAATGAGCCGGTAGCACTGAAAACGGCCGTGAAACCATTTACGGTCAGCTTGTCCACCGAAATGAGCCCACTCGTCAACGAAGGAATGTACAAAACGTCAACAAGCGTCACATCGACCGCATTACCATTACCGTTAACACCGAGCACTGTCCCTTCACCATGGCCGGCTGTCTTCGCTATTTTCCCGTCAGCCATCGAGAAAACCGTCAGCGTCGAGAAAAAACTTTCATCACACGTCATGTGACAACTAGCCCCACTGTCTATGAACCACGACCCGCGTGGAGCACTTCTAGGCATAAAGCACACACCACTGCTGTTTTCTTCGCCTACTTGGCACTTTGTTTCTTTTCAGACATTTTCCGTTCTTCGTCACTTTTCTTCTGCCGCGCTAGCAAACGGCAATCTCGCTGCATGTGACCCGGCTTTCCACAATGGAAACTTCCCCCCCCCATCGTTGAACTCTTCATCGCATTTACTGAACCGCCATTCTTCTCATGTCTTCGCTCATATTCGTCGAGCAGCTTCGACTTCACTAGCTACATTGTTAGGTCCGTGTTCAGCCGACCCTCTAATCCGCCATAAGAGTCCGGCAAACTCCGGAGAATCATGGCGATTCGCAGCGGCTCTTCCAAATATTGTCCGGCTGCCGACAACCGGTCGTACAGCTCTTCAAGCTCTAAGAGGTGCTTCTCCACATCACCACCCTCACTCAAGTTCAACGAACACAATTTCTTTAGCAAAGAAACGCGAGAAGTCAGCGTCCGTACCTCTTTTCGTGGTACGCACGCAACTGATACCAAAAATCTTTCGCGGTTTTAGCATTTCTTACCAGGCTAAACTGGGCCAAATTACATTTAGGGGTAGGAATCCATATTATAAAACTAGCGGAACTTATAGTGAGGGTCAAACATTGTAATTTCCATCACCTAAATTATACTCCGAGAAAAACACCAAAACTTCAATTTGATGTGGGTATTATTTAATATTTACATTTATGTTCGTATTTTGCTGTTGATTACATTTAATAATTAGTTTATAGCTATGAATAAGTAGTTATATATCGGATTGGATCCATCTACACTAAACCGTTTCATATTTAAAGTAAGCCTTCGGATCCATCTCCAGGTGGGTGCAATTCTTCTGCGGAATGGCAAACATGTAGCTCAGATCGATGTCGTATCGGGGCAACTTCTCCCGTAGGAAATTGATAACATTCGGCGTCAGTGTGGGCGTCCGTGATAACATCAGCGCCGATAGGTACTTTTGCGATTTGGTCTTCTCGGCGCAGTGCATTATCAGGCCCCACGATCGGTAGTCGGTATCGATGACGTACGTGTTGTAGATTTCCTCGTCTGAAATCATAACGGATACTCAATTTCACTGTGATTCATTTACTAATATGATGTTTGGTAAAAATGATAACTTACAAGTCCATTCGGCGTGGATCCAGTGAGCCGGTTGAGCAAAGTTCGGAATAACCCAGGTGATGTTGCCCTGCTGGAAGTTCCGCAGGGGATCGTCCGAGAAGAAGTAGGTGAAGTTCATTGTGATCAACCCGTCCGAGGTGACGAACGAGCTGTGCATGCAGGAGTATTCCGGAAGGGTTTCCGAAGAGGCGAAGTATTGGATGACGTACCAGAAGCCCATCATGGACGGGAGATCGAAGTTACGCATGGCACGAACCTGCAAAAATGGTGGATGTTGTAATGTTTTAACACGACATGATCGGGGTTCTGCCAAAACGCACCAAGCTGACTGACTTGTGATATTTTGTTCGTAAAAGGAACGTACTTTACTTAATCAATTAAACAGTGGAATGTTATTATACTAAAGACATTTTTGATATAAAGAGTAACAAAACAATTCAATTAACGAACAAGAGTTATGCAGTATTCTCAATGTACATAATTTAACCTGCTACACGCTATCATGAAAATGCGGAACATCCGCTCACTCACCTTCGGACATCGCTCGTTCCTATTTCGACGCCGGCCCAGCTGGGAGTCACATTGGCCGACGATCAAAATTAGCATAATTAGCGTCCATCGAATCCAGGCGATCCGATGATTTCGGCCCACGGCTTGCCGCTGCCGGTGACATCTTCCATCATCGCGATTGTCCCATCCGGTCATTATGGTGAAATAGTTGCACTTATAGATAGGAATGTCTCGTTCGGGGCTCCGACGCTAATGATCGCATTTTGCCAAAACGAAACAGCCGCATGGCGACGACGCGCGGTAGCACGTCCCGAGATGATAATAAAACCCAAAAGGAAAAGAATGAAAGGAAGACAGATAAAATTAAGTCCATGATAGCGAACCCGGCCGGCATGCTGGAAAGGGGCATTTCTCCGATCGTTATAATTATTTATAATGTGTCAAAACTTTCACCAGCGAAAGGTTTTTTTTTTCTAGAAGTCGTTTTGCAGAACAATGCGATGGAGATCGTTGACTTCACCTCCTGGTGACCTAGAGAAAAGGATCAAGTAATAAAGTAGGCTATGAAACGAAAAAAAATCCAAGGTGGAATCGATTGCTATTTGCCAATGGAAATGGGATTGAGCTGTTGCCAATGTCAAATCGATTGTCTTCACTTTGGCGTGTTAGGGCAAACGCGCCTGTGCACATCGTGAAGTGCGAAGAATCCATAATGAATTACGACATGTAGGGCTTGCCTAAGATGTGGTAGAGTTTGACAGTGGGCTTTGTTAAATGTCTTCCTTGTAGTTGCAATCATCGGAGTTACACGAATTTATAACAATGATATTCTTCAATACTTAATACTTAACAGTTGATGCGGTAGCTAATAGTAGTACCGCCAGAAGCAGAGAGAGATGTTAATAGTTGCCAACGACAATGTGGGAGAATATCCATGAAATAGTAACAACAGCACAAGCACTGTTAAACGATGAGGTTCAGATTAAATAAGAAGTAAAATTTTCAGGAAATATGAAATCTATTTTATTCCTTCAGGTACGCGAAGTACCAACGGCACGGCAAATGCTGAGTAAAGCGTACCTCAGGTACCCTAGCAGCACAATTCACGTTAATTTGGTTGAAATAACTCATATATGACCAAATTTAGTCGTATATGAGTATAATAGACTGATTTACAACATGTGTGTTGCTCGGGTACTTCACGTATCTGAAGGAATGAAATAGACCCCATCGCGGGGTTCTTAGTCTCTTACCCACCAACTCCTATCCCTACTTCCTCGTGGCGCTGGCCGAGATACGAGCAACCTTAGGGAAGATCGGATAATCAACATCGGTGGGAACTATGGTCGTACTGACAGGGAAGGGGGGAAGGATTAATCCTCTCCGGAGGTGAAAATCTTACTGAGCGTCTGTTCTCCATGTTAGGGGCGGCTGATCATCGTCCGAGTGCCAGTGAAACTGTGCACCATGGTCCACCGGAGGAATGGTCCTCCGGAAATTTTGGGGGGTTTGGCGTCAGGCTCTGCAAGACACCCCTTAAAAAAACATACGCAATGAACAATCAACAAGAGAGTACGGACCGTCACCATCGGCGAAGACCACTGCGACGAAAAGGGATGTTTAGAGGTGGGAGCTGGGAACAGCTTTCATGGTGATGGGCAATATGCAAGGCGCGTGATTGGGTGGTGGCCGATCAATGAAAGAATGTGCAGGTTGAGGATCAAAGGCCGGTTCTTCAACTTCAGTGTAATCAACGTCCATAGCCCAAACTCCGGAAGCACTGATAATGATAAGGACGCATTCTACGCGCAGCTGGAACGTGAGTACGACAGCTGCCCAAGCCACGACGTCAATCATCATAGGTGATTTGAACGCTGAGGTTGGCCGGCTGACGAACGAAAACGGCCTATGACTAATTGATTTCACGCCTCCAAGAATATGGCCATTCGCAGCAGCTACTTCAAGCACAGCCTCCCGTATCCGTACACCTGGAGATCACCACTGCAGACAGAATCACAAATCCATCACGTTCTGATTGATGGACGGCACTTCTCCTACATTATCGACGTCAGGACATATCGTGGCGCTAACATCGACTCTGACCACTAGCTGGTGATGGTTAAACTGCGCCCAAAACTATCCGTCATCAACAATGTTCGGAACCGAAGACCGCCGTGGTACGACCTAGAGCGACTGAAGCAACCTGATGTCGACACTGCATACGCGCAGCATCTCGAGGCAGCGTTGCCGGAAGAGGGTGAGCTCGATGGGGCCCCTCTTGAGAACTGCTGGAATACAGTCAAAGCAGCCATTAACGACGCGAGAACAACGTCGGGTATATGGGACGAAGTCTACGGAACGATTGGTTCGACGAAGAGTGCAGACAGATTCTGGAGGAGAAGGACGCAGCGCGGGCGGTCGCGCTGCAGCAAGGTACCCGGCAGAACGTGGAACGTTATAGACGGAAGCGGAGACAGCAGACCCGCCTTTTTCTGGAGAAGAAACGCCGCCTGGAAGAAGCGGAGTGCGAGGAGATCGAACAGCTGTGCCGTTATCAAGAAACATGCAAGTTCTATCAGAAGCTCAACGCATCCCACAAAGGCTTCGTGCTGCGAGCCGAAATATGCAGGGATAGATTGAGAGCATCTTGACGGATGAACGTGTGGTGATCGAAAGGTGGAAGCAGCACTACGTGGAATATTTGAATAGCGCTGAGAGTACATGCAGTGAAAGTCAAGGCAGCGGAGGAGATGACTACGTCAGTTCAGTGGACGATGGAAGCCAATCAGCCCCCACCTTGAGGGATGTTAAGGATGCCATCCAACAGCTAAAGACCTATAAAGCAGCTGGTAAGGATGGTATCGGAGCTGAGCTCATCAAGATGGGCCTGGAAAAGCTAGCAACCTGCCTGCACAAACTGATAGTCGGAATCTGGGAAACTTATCAGCTACCGGAGGAGTGGAAGGAAGGGATTATATGCCCCATCTACAAGAAAGGCGACAAGCTTTCGAGCGATCACCATCCTTAATGCCGCCTACAAAGTGATATCCCAGATCATCTTCCATCGTCTGTCACCATTAGTGAATGAGTTCGTGGGAAGTTATCAAGCCGGCTTCGTTGACGGCCGCTCAACAACGGACCAGATTTTTACTGTACGGCAAATCCTTCAAAAATGCCGTTAATACCAGGTCCCAACGCACCATCTGTTAATTCATTTCAAGGCGGCATACGACAGTATAGACCGAGTAGAGCTATGGAACAATATGGACAAGAACAGCTTCCCTGGGAAGCTTACCAGATTGGTCAAAGCAACTGTGAATGTGAATGGTGTGCAAAACTATGTGAAGATTTTGGGCGAACACTCCAGTTCGTTTGAATCGCGCCGGGGACTAAGACAAAGTGATGTCACGTGGAGATCCGGAGTACGATTTTCAACAGATCCAGTCAATTTATTTGTTTCGCGGATGACATGGACACTGTCGGCCGAACATTTGCAAAGGTGGCAGAACTGTACACTCGCCTGAAACGTGAAGCAGCAAAAGTTGGACTGGTAGTTAATGCATCGAAGACAAAGTACATGCTTGTGGCGGGAACCGAGCGAGACAGGGCCCGCCTGGGAAGCAGTGTTACGATAGACGGGGATACCTTCGAGGTGGTCGAGAAATTCGTTTACCTCGGATCCTTGCTAACGGCTGATAAGAATGTTAATCGTGAAATACGAAGGCGCATCATTTGTGGAAGTCGGGCCTACTACGGACTACCAGAAACTACGGTAAAAAAAAATCATTACCGCACCAAATGTGTCATGTACAAGACGCTGACAAGACCGGTAGTCCTCTACGGACATGCTCGAGGAGGACATGCAAGCACTCGGAGTATTCGAGAGACGGGTGCTTAGAACCATCTATGGCGGTGTGCTAGAAGACGGTGTGTGGCGGCGAAGAATGAACCACGAGCTCCCCCAGCTCTACGGCGAACCCAGTATCCAGAAGGTTAGTTAACCCTCTAAGACCCGGGACGAACGGATTTTTTTCAAATGGCTCGCATTCAGCACCTGATCGTCGGAATTCCTCGCGGTTTCGTTTGTGCTCAATGGGAATAGCTATATTCTTGCTCTGATATATTTTCAAATAGAAATTTTTGTTCAGGTCCGAGTTATTGCTAAAAATAAGTGTGCGCGGGGGTGTTTTTCCTATAATTCAAACATCTCTTCAATATTCTGGACGTGTTCATGCCCAAAATTTATCAAATCACCCATCAAACCAACCCAAAAAGATATTTGTAAAGATTTTTAGTCGATTCCGATGTTTTCACCATTTGAGTAGGGCAGGATTGACTGAATTCAGGGCCGCATTCAGGGGTTACAATGATAGAGTATGGGCTAAAAATTCAATTACAATGAAATTTGCATGAGGTAATAAACATGCGGCTGCACAAATTTTACAAATCAGGAGTTTTAAATATTTAATTTTCAATTGAAATAGACCTCCTGAAAATCTTATCAGGGCCGGACTTAGGGATAAAATGGGGGTGACCAGGGGCCATATCACCAATTGCAACGAAACTGGGCATGCGACTGCTCAAACTTCATGAAAACACATCAGGAGCTCAAAGAAATCTGCTTCAAATGGAAATTGATCTTCTGAAATTCCAACCAGGGCCGGATTTAGGAGTGAAAATGGGGAGCGCAGGTGCCATATCACCAATTGCAATGAAACAGGGCATGCGACTGGTCAAACTTCATGAAAATACATCAGGAGCCCAAAGAATTCTGCTCGAACTTCAAATTGTCTTTCCGAAATTACGACCAGGGCCGGATTCAGGGGTCCAAATGGGAAGAGCAAGGGTCATATCACCAATAGCAATAAAACTGGGCAGTGGGCATGCGACTGCTCAAACTTCGTGAAAACACATCAGAATCTCAAAGAACTCTGTTTGCATTTGAAATTGACCTTCTGAAATTTCAACCAGGGCTGGATTCAGGGGTGAAAATATGGAGAGCGGGCCATATCACCAATAGCAATGGAACTGGACATGCGACTGCTCAAACATCATGAAATCAGGAGCTGGAAGTATTCTGTTTGAACTTGAAACTGCTCTTATACAAGGAAATCCTATAGAAGTTCCTCAAGGAATTCGTTTTTTTGTCTTTGTTTAAGAGACTTGCAGCCCGAGGCTGGCTTGTCTCCGTCCAGGAATTCATCCGGAAGTTCATCCAGGAAATCTTACGGAAGTTCCTACAGGAATTCCTCCATGAATTCCTGCGGAAGTTCCTCCACGAATTCCTCCGGAAGTTCCTTCATGAATTCCTCGGGAAGTTCCGCCATGAATTCTTCCAGAAGTTCCTCCAGGAATTCATCCGGATGTTGCTGCTAGAATTTCTCTCGAAGCTCCTCCAGGAATTTCTCCGGAAGTTCCTTCAGGAATTCCTTAAGAAATTCCTCAAGGAATTCCTCCGGAAGTTCCTCCAGGAATTCCTCCTAAAGTTCCTTCAGGAATTCCTCCGGAAGTTCCTCCAGGAATTCCTCCGGAAGTTCCTCCAGGAATTTAAAGGGTTAAAGCCGGAAGGTTAGGATGGGCGGGGCATGTTGCAAGAATGCCGGACATGGAGCACAGCGAGCGAGGTGGGCAGACCAGGTGCAAAACAACTTGTCGAGCGTGGGGCGCATTCGAGGATGGAGAGATGCAGCCTCGTAGGAATTCCAGAAAGAACCTATATATTAGTTCGTGGAGGATCTCAAAAGGAACTTATGTAGGAAATCCAGGAATTATTAGAAGAATTCCGGAAGAAAAATTTGCAGGAATTCCCGGAGAATCATCCGCAAGCAGTGGCGTAGCCAGAAAATTGGTCTGATACGGTTTCTGAACAATTTTTTTATTTAAAAGGATTCGAAAAAAAATTCTTCTAAAAATTTCGTCTCTGAGGGGGGTTTGATGTCCAAAACCACCCCCGTGGCTACGCCACTGTCCGGAAGTATTCCCGGAGGATCTTTTGAAAGGATTCCAAAAGGCATTTTAGTAAAACTCCTGGGTGAATTCCAGGAGAATTTTCTTGAGGAACTTCTTCTGGCATTCCTCCTACAGTCCATCCAGAAATGTCTTCTGGTGCTTGTCCACAAATTCTGCTCGAAGTCCCGAAACATATTCTTCCCGAAGTTTATCCAGGGATTCATCTTAAGGATCCTCCTAGAATTCCAAAGAAACAGATCTAGGACTTCATCCTAGAGTTAGACCAGGAATTCCTCTAAAAGTTTCTATAAGAATTCCTCATAGGACTGCTCCAGAGATTTCTCAAGAACTTCCTTCAGAATTCCTCCTAGAGTTATTTCAGGAAACTCTCTTGGAGTTCCTCTACAGTTGCTTCTGGAATTTCTTCAGGAATTTCTCCAAAGGTTTCTCCTAACGTCTCTTCGGCAATTCTTCTTAGATTACTTCCAAAAATTTGACCTGGAGTTCATCCATGAATTCTGTTTTGAGCTCCCTCAGGAATTCTATTTGGAGTTTCCCCAAAAATGCATATTTGCGCCACTTCAGAAGCTACTTCTGGAGATCTCATCCAAGAATTTCCTAATAGACGCTTGGAGGAATCCATGAAAAAAATCCCGATCTCCAGGAGGAATTCTAGGAGGAATTACAGGAGTAATTTCTGGAAGAGCTCTAAGAAGAATTTTTGAAAAAAAAACTGGTTCCTGGATGAATTCAGGATGAATTCCTTGAAGAATTCAGGATGAATTCCTTGAAGAATTCAGGATTAGTTCCTTGAGGAATTCAGGGCGAACTCTTTGAAAAATTCAGGATGAATTTCTTGTAGAATTCAGAATGAATTTTTTGTAGAATTCAGGATGAATTTCTGGAGGAATTCAGTATTAATTGCTGGAGGAATGCAGGATAGTTTCCTGGGGGAATTCATCATGAATTTCTAGGGGAATTCAGAATGAATTTATGGGAGAATTCCGAATGAATTTCTGGGGGAAACTCAGAATGAACTCCTGAGGGAGTTCAGAATGCATTCCTGGGGAAATTCAGATTGAATTCCTGGAGGAATTCAGAATGAATTCCTGGAGGATTTCAGAATGAATTCCTGGGTGAATTAAGAATGATTTTCTGGTGAATTCAGAATGATTTTCTGGTGAATTCAGAATGAACTCCTAGGGGAGTTCTGAATAAATTCCTGGGGAAATTCATAATGCATTGCTGGGGAAATTCAGAATGAATTCCTGGGGGATTTCAGAATGAATTCCGGGGGAATTAGGAATGAATTCCGAGGGGAATTCAGAATGAATTCCTGGGGGAATTCGGAATGAATTCCCGGGGGAATTCAGAATGAATTCCTGGGGAAATCAGAATGAATTCCTGGGGGAATACAGAATGAATTTCTTGGTAAATTCAGGATGAATCTAAGAAATTCTTCTTGGAGCTCCTCCAGGATGCCTTCCTGGAGTTTCTTCAAAAATTCTTCTTGTAGCTCCTCCAGAAATTACTCTTGTAGATCCTGCTGTAGTTCTTCCGAATATTTGTCCTTTGATTTTTCAGGAGCTTTTCCAGGATTTCCTTGTGAAGTTCTTTCAGGATTTTTTCTTGGATTTCCTTCAGGAATTCTTCTTCTAGAAATTCTTGGAATAACTCATGCCGCTGATCACGTCGATACAACCTTTAAGAGTGACAAATGTGAGAAAAATATCATTCGGCAGCGATATTTTAAATTTGGAAAATTCCTGGACCAATTTCAGGAGGAAATCAAAAAGGATATGCTTGTGGAACTTCAGGATGGATTCCTAGAAGAGCTTCAGGAGACATTCCTAAAGGGTCTCGAGGAGAAATTTCTGATGGAACCAAAGAAGGAATCACTGGAAGAGTTCCAGGATGATTTACTGAAGGAACTCTCAAAAATATCTGGGAATTCTAGGAGGAATTTCTGGTGGAATTCGAGAAGGAATTCTTGGATGAATTTCATGACACATTTGTGGAAACACTTCAGAGTGGAATTGTGCACGAACTGCAGGAGGAATTGCTATGGGCTCCTCAGGGGGAATTCCTTGGTTAATTTCGGGAGATATTCTTGGAGGAAGAAGAATTTCTGTAGAAACTCTCTAAGATCTCTTTGTGTAGCTTCTTCAGGAAATCCAGGAGGAATTCCTGGTTGAACTCCAGAAAGAATTCATATAAGAACTGCAGGAGTTATTTCTGCAGGAGTAATTCGGGTAGAATTCGGGTAGAATTCTTAAACGAGCTTCAATCTTACTTTCTGGTAGAACGCTAGAAGTTATTCAATGAAGATTCCTGAATTCCTAAATTCCTAAACTTGCTAAACTCATAAATTCATAAATTCATGAATCCCTAATTTCATAAATTGCTAAATTTCCAAATTTCTAAATTTATTAAATCGTGAGTTCCCTAGTTATTAGATTCCTGAAATCTTGAATCACGAAGTTCCTTAGTTCCTAAATTCGTTGCCGCCCACAATAAGGACGTTAGGCAAGAAGATTCACGGCTCGATTGTGTGCTATTCAATAGATGGTATCTATGCCCCCAATTAACATTATGTCGCTTCATATTTGTTTGTACCCTAGCAAACGGGTTTCAATCTGTTTATTTTCAAATAATAACTTTTGTTTATCGATTATCCCTCATAGTTTGAGTAGGACGGATAATAAGTAGAATAAAGCCGATAAATAAATCAATATAAATCCCTAAAAAAATCCTGAATCCTAAATTCCAAAATTTGATATATCGTCATTACTTGTCATTATTTACCAGTTCAGATTACAGTTTTCAGCCTGCCAAGCGTACTTGCACCGCGATCCAACTTCGTTTCCCCCATCCTATAATCTTATCAACTGCACAAATCAACCAATTTCTAATCCCGTTTTCTTGGTATAAGAAAATTATTTATTTTTCTTGCTCAATTTTCACAAACTGGATTTTTAGAAACACAGATAAAACTAACTATTGATGAAACATAATGTTAATTTTCATTTAGCATAAAATGTTTGATGGTTTCAATTCGAACAGCTTTCATACAAGCAGTGTGGTACGACTTGTATTTAAGCAACATATTGCGACTTAAGAGTGTTACAAAAAACGTGGAATGGAATATTCTGGCTGGTTCTCGGCGGTCAATGTATGGATTTAAAATCTGTAGTCGCTAACAAAATTCTGATATCCTACAGATTGTAAACGGAAGAATCATGACAATTGGACTAAAAACACCTGAGGTATATCGGGGCAAAGTTGCCGTTCCACGCTTTTTGCAGGGGTCGGTACTTGCAGTGTTAAGGCTCACCGTCTATCCCGTACTGCAGATCGTCATATCGTTCAGCGGGACTACGTTTAGTATCGCTAGAGACTCTAGCAGGAAATGACCTCTTGCGTTAGTGAACCGGAAGGCTCAGTCGACTGCCCACGCGTTGAAGTCACCTGCTACAACCAAAGGTTTAACATGTATTAGTCTCGCTACAAGTATATCTAATGCCCTACCTAGTATACTTCTTATGCTCAGTAGCAACTACTTATTTTTGTTATAACAATACCCAAACTCAGGTAGGGTAACCGGCGGTAATGTTGGCCCTGGATGTAACATTGGCTCTTCACGCAAATTAATCAATATTTCAGCGATAATACGTCGATTTGTAGGGAGATATTAACCACTGCTTCTATAGAAAAGTGTATCAAACACATATCTGCTTCATAACTCTAGATTTATACACTTCTTAAACTATTACAAGCATTTATCTTGCGTGAAAAATCACGTTGACTCGGTTTTTTAGCAGCCATGTTTCGTTGACTTATGCAGACTGGCTTTACTAGAGTTTTTCTTTTGCCCAATAAAATAGTTTTCTGAATGAACATACCTGCTTTCGCACATCAGATGAATGGATAACAACCACACTATGTCAGATATCATTTTTATTTCACAATTTCCATTAGTATAGCGACATAATTAACCAAAACTTTTTTGGACAATACTGGGGCACCCGTAGCCAAATGGTGGCATGTGCTTTCGATTTGTAGCACTACGTTAGTATAGGTGAAACTCTAAAATCAAAACATTCTCACCAATAACCCGTACTGGAGAAAATAACCGAAAGCTGCAGATAGAATATCCGATGCTTGCGATTAGGTTGCAAATAATTTTTGTTAAAACAGGTTAATCCACTCAGCGGTTAAGTTTCATTCGCAAATTACATAGCGCTAAATTCAACCCACACCAAGCCTCTAGTAATGCTTCATGTATGGTAGAATTCTAAAATTTATAAAGTCCTTAACGCTCAGACAAGTACCCTCCCACAACCTGAAACAGCATATAGATTGTAAATGGGCCCTCATGATGCTTTTCTCGAATCGCTTTCATTCGCAGAACATACCAAAAATAATTGCCTACCTTACGGCTTCCAAACACGATTCAAGCAAAAGCGTTTCAAGCATCAACCTTTCGTGGTTCGTTCGATACACCATTTTCTTCATAATTTCGCAAATAAATGATTCAATAAGTGTAAGAACATTTAGTTTTATCATCTTTCGCACGAATCCTACAAACATTTTCTCATTTAATAATGGAAAGATACAATGGATCGTATGTTTCATTAGATAAACTTTCAACGTCATTTCATGTGAATAATTTCAAGTCAAATTACTTGACAAATACCTTCATCATAATTTAGATTTATTATTGCTTGCAAAAAGTATTTTGATCTGTAAAATGATACCGAAAAAGTATTCTTTCAACTCGGGAAGTTGAAACACGTGAGAGTTTTGAGAGGATTCACAACAGCTGATCGATATAGAGAGGAGTGGAATCAAACGCACGTACCAATCATAAAACAGGCAGGCAGAGTTAAAAACAAGCATCCAATAATTTTATTTATGAATAATTGTGTAATAATATCAGGCAGTTGGCACAGTTATAACTGTTTATGCACAGTACAAAGCAAGGAATTGCCTAGAATAAGTTTTACAATTGGCTTTCTTTAGTAGTGCGTTATGCATCATCCCCACCTAAAGCGTTGTTTACGTTTTGGAAAAAAGTTTCTTGGAGAGTATCGCAAGAGCGAGAGCAACACAACTGTCATGGTTTCAACTAGCAGTAAATCTCAAAATTATGCGGCAGCCAAAAATTAACGTATGCAATTTGTTTGAAGGTACAACATGAGGGCTAGAACATGTAGCCTTTTTGCAAGTGCAGTTTTTAATACAGTTTTCATTTTTTTTAAACTTCTACACTTACAAATATGGTAAATATTTGGGAAATAAATGATTCATTCAATAGTATTTTCGTTACCATGTCCTTGGTAAGCGTGCTATTGGGGGAATCTGAAACGCACTCTCACAGTCAGTGTGGTAGTATTTTACATGCAACCAATTAGAATTCACGCTCAATAAGATGATTTGATTTTCTCTATTTGTTTGCATGCTGCCTTTATTTAACGCAAGCAAAATGAACCTACTATAAACAGCAACCCATCTTTATCTCTCGTATGTTCGAAATCAACAATCACTCGTCCCAAGTGGGCTGAAAAATTATCCACCTGATAGGGACAAGGATGCCGACCTTTTGTCCATTTCTCTCGAGACTTTCGCTGGTTTAAATGAGATATTGCGGACATTCATCGTCGTCTTTTGCTATTTGGCGTCAAAACCAAATGTAAGCAAGCTGGCTGGTGGAATAATTCTGGTTGGAAATGCAATATATGAAGATTTATAACGATAAATGTGCTCAACCGTAGCATAATGGGCCAAGGTTTGAGCCGTTACCCCTAGTACAATGGCATTTGTTTATTGTTCCAAAGAAGTGAACGATTCAGCGAAAAGAAATCATCTGTGGTATATATCTCGGGTACTTATTCAAAAGGACGTATGTGATTTTGTAAACAAAGATTCAAACGTCGATATGTCCAATCTGATAGCACTCCCACGCAAACCATCACCACAGACAGGTAGGGGAAGCCTTCGGCTACCTGTTGGTGGTGTTGGTTTGCGTGGGAGTGCTATCAGATTGGACAAATCGACGTTTGAATCTTTGTTTACAAAATCACATACGTCCTTTTGATTAAGTACCCGAGATATCATATTGGGCCAAAACGGTGGGTTGGCATCAAGGAAGGAGCGTCCAATATAGTTCTGGGCCATATAAGGGTTGCGTAGTGAAGCCTGGACACTGTTGTCCTTCTGATATCAGCTAGGACCTGAGGGCGGAACTTCGGAAGCGACTCCATTCGGCTAGGAGCTGTAGCTCATCAAGTATCAAGTAAGTATGGATCATGTCTGAATATTGTTTCCCATGTGGTTAAGCTGATACGAGTAACGATCGATGATTCGAAGTGATTCGAAAACAAATAATCGGATTGCAGTAGAAATGCCAACCCCATTTGTGAGATTTGTGACGTGAAGCAGTGATGCGCTTTCAAATTTGTTGTTTATCAAGCCAGAGGGAGGACATACGTGAGCATTTGCGTTTTTTTAATTGAAAAAAAGAGAATTTACCTCAGTTAGGATACCATTTTAGTCACCGTAAGTATAAAATACTAAGCATGATGCAGTGTGCTGCAGTTTTTCAATGATGTTTTCTCGCTTATAAGGACTTGATTATTAACTTTATGGTCGGTATGATTTTCAGCACTGGCCGGTGGGTTAAGCCTTTCCAACATAGAAATCTTTATCACAAGTGAATGGCAAATAATTGCTAAGACGAAAAGAGTTATTCACTTTTTAATGACTCTTTGCTATTTTACCACTGTCATCGTCGTCGTCGTCGCCATCGTTGTAGGTCCACATTTCCTCCCAACAACGAAGGCCAAGTCATCTCTGCTGGAGTCACACGTCTGCTGGACGCGCTACGGCGACGCGACACAGCGGTCAAAAGCGATAGTCCGAGCGAACTTTTCGGCCTCTTGTGGAGCGGGTTAATCTGGTTTGGAGCCGTTATCAAATTTGCACTAAATTTGGAGAGATTTGGCAGTTTGCCTGAGGGAGCAAAAAAAAACGCGAGCGGTCACTTGGCGAAAATTCGTGCGGGGCAAGTAATTTCCGGATTTTTGAGTCAAGCCGAGGCCACGGCATCGACATCTGGCGAAGTCGGTCGGTGTGTCGTGGAAGGGAAGAATATGACATTCCATCCCGCAGTCAGTCGGTCCGGTCGCAGCCAGCCGGGGCGAGTGAGATCGTGCAAGTCTTTCTCTTGAACGATCTCGTTTTTCAAATTTGCTCCATTGGCCATTATCGATGATTGAGGCATTGTATGTTTTTTATTGGCTTGGGATATTCAGCAGATCATACCAAAGCATAGAAACGATCAGAGGGCGGAATAAATACACTGACCGGATCGACCGATCGGCAGCAGCGCGGCGAGTGAAAGGGAAGATACTTTTACTACCGGGGCCGGAGATTTCGACGACCGTGCTCTGATCAGCAACGGACTGATAGTGTCACTTTCGATTTGTTGGCACTCACTTCACTGGATAAATAGGCTTATATCACTTTTGAAGGGCTTTTTAAGGCGTAATTGACAATAAAAATCGCACTGGACGCGGGCAGAGATCGAAACTTGTGAAGTAGGTGATAAATATGCTCGAACTATGAGACTGGTAGGGCGAAATAAGTTTTGTTTGAGTAAAGATAGAACGAAGGACGTGGGCGAGAACGTAATGAGCGATAAGGATTGGCATTCGTCACCCTAAGACAAGTGTGAGTCGCAAAGGCCTGAAATAACGAAACCGTTTTGAGTGAATATGCACTGGCTTAGGATATTTTTGTGAGGAAATTTGTTGAAGCAAAGCATGCAATGGCATAGATTGAAAGATAATAAACTAGTTAGATGTATTTGCGTTTATTTATTTTATTACATGCCTTCACCACTACTTGAAAAATGATTCTACTTACAGTACCTTGGAAGTCTACTATTTAGAACATGGAAACACGAAAATAATCTACTCTAAGAAGTAAACAGAAAAAGTAATGAAATGGTGTAAATTTGTGTTATAGATAAAATCCTTCGTGGCTTCGTGGCTTCAGGGTAGGGGGTGACCCTTTAAAACTTAGAACGGATTCTTTTTGAACAATATGTGAAAAATGGAAATTTACAATAGTAATTTGTTTAACCCGTCTAAGAAGTTGAAACTTCCGATGTGACCTATCGGGACCTCAAAACGTTCGAGCAAGTCGTGATTTTCATACAAATTGCGTGGTTGGTGCTCGCCAGCTCGATGTTCATGGTAATATAAGCATGATATTTTGAAATTCGTTAGATTCAAAAAGTTGCAGTTGAGATAGGTTCCGATAGGTCCTATCGAAGGTCTCAACGTCTCAGACAAATTTTGGAGGATGGAAAAATGTGTGAGTCCCAGAATTGTTCAAATCGGTTCACTAACGGCTGAGATATAGCGATTTGAAAATAGTGTTCCGACTTTTTTCGAGGCTTGGTCGTTCGTGTAAGTAAAACCTATCTCGGTCGGAGGAGTGTTAAATTGCAGCTAGTTGAAGCGTGACAGGTAAAATTTCGTTTCAAGGAGATATACCGAAGCCTAATAGTCTTTAGGTTTTTTTCTGGGTTATGGAATCCAATGTTGCTTACAAATCCTGAAAGCTGCACCAGAAATTTTTTAATCGGATTTCAGTTCCCATGTATTAAAAATCCGAAATTTTCGTTTTCGAATTCCGAAATTCTGTGGGATTCATTAATAGTCAAATACTATTTCAATTAGTGTTGTGCTATAAAACATAATCTGTATCAGAAACAAAGAATATTCACCACGAGGCAAACATTTTTCCTCTGTGTCTCTTAGAATTTTTGAAAAATATACATCAAAATTGGTTGCTTTGAGATTAAAAGTCAAATACTACAAAGACTGACATGAGACAATTATGCTTAGAAGGTCAGTAAAGAGGTTAGGTGGACTCGGATTCAACGTCTTGGTGAAGACATGTCAGTAATTATTGCAATCAGTCATTCAATTCATAAAACTTAAAAAAAATACTCGAATTATGAGTAACAGTTTTTAATAACCACCCCTCCCCACCGTTTAGTGTAGCAAAGTGTAACGTAAGTGTGACATCCCCCTCCCCCCAAATGCGTTACGTAATTTGTGAACAGACCCTAATAAAATGTGTTGAACTCTATATGGCAAAACTAAGTGGAATGTACTCAATCCTCTTTGGATGGCACTTCTTAAGACGTAACTTCGTTTCACTCCCTCCATTTAACTGCACGTGACGTAAAAATAATTTCAAGTATTATTTATATCCAAAAGTACAACTACCAGAAGGCACTCTTAGAAACCCAAAGAACTAAGTAGTTGTTTTGTATCGTTGAAAGCAAATTCAACCAGTGTTCCATTCCAGTTCATCCAAGAATTCTCCAGAGCTTACACGCGTAACCAAGGGCTTAAGATCCATACACGTAACCGAAGTACTTATATCTGCTACAAAGCAAGAACATGCTGAGGGTGGCTGGGTTCGATTCCGGTCTAGGCAATTTCCGGATTGGAAATTGCCTCGACTTCCCTGGGCATAAAAGTGTCATCGTGCTAGCCTCATGATATACGAATGCAAAAATGGTAACCTGGCTTAGAAACCTCGCAGTTAATAGCTGCGAGGCGGCTCTGTCCCAGTATGGGGATGTAATGCCAATAAGAAGAAGAAGAAAAATATCTGTTTATAATACTGGTTCATGTCCTATTTAATCCATTAAACCATTCCGCAATCCTCCTGGAATTCGAGGAGAGCTTTTCCTGGGATTCGCAAAGAATTCCTCCCGGAATTCGAAGACAACTCAGGAAGAACTAATCCCGGTGGTATTCTTCTCGGAGTTCGTGGTGAATCCCTTCCGGAATTGGAGGAGAATTCCTCCTGTAAGTTGGGGAGCATTTCTTCCCAAATTCGATGAAAACTCCTCCCTGAGTTTGAGAAGAACCAATCCCGGATTTCGATGAGAATTTGATTCTTGATTCCCTTTCAGAAATAGAGGAGAATTCGTCTTGAAATTCGAGGAAAATTCGCTTGAGAAGAATTCCTCTCGGAATTTGAGGAGAAATCCTTATGGAATTCGGAGAAAATTTCTCTCGGAAATCGAAGAAAATTTCTCTCGGAGTTCGAAGAGAATTTCTCTCGAAATTCGAAGAGAATTCCTCTCGGAATTCGGAGAGAATTCCTCTCGGAATTCGGAGAGAATTCTTCTTGGAATTCGGAGAGAATTTCTCTCGGAATTTGGAGAGAATTCCTCTTGGAATTTGGAGAGAATTCCTCTCGGAATTCGGAGAGAATTCCTTCCAGAATTCGGAGAGAATTCCTCTCGGAATTCGGAGAAATTTCCTCTCGGAATTCGGAGAGAATTCTGTAGAGAATGTAATGTATGAAATGGAAGCAAAAAAAATTGGGCTATTTTTGTATGTTATTCTTAATGTGCTAAATTGGGTATTTCTACTTGAGCGTGTATGCAATGAGCACCTGGCATAAATGAAGCAGTTTTGAAACGATTTTGTTAGCGGAAGGACGTCTGCCTTCCTGAAGTCACGACAGATAGTGCACCTGAATTTTGCGGTTTTTTCGGGAGTAGGCAATAGAAGCTGCTGTGGATAAAAGCAAAATGGAGCCAGCGATGGACAGAGAATATGAACTGCACCAGAAATATTTCATGGCGATCATTGCTTAAGTGCATAAAGATGGACTTTTGAGACCAGCGCTTGTAAAAACGGTGGTCAAAGGCCGAGAATGACCTCGTTTCTACAGGAGCGAAAGCAATGCGACAAAAAATTGAATGCGTCAATGCACCGAAGTGGAAAAGTTTCGTCGTAAAGCGAAAAAAGGACGCGACGGTTGGCTGAGGCAGGAAAAACTGCTGCGCAGAATGAATTCAAGTCCGTTCCGGTAAGTGATGGCTTGATGTGAAATTATTGAGGTGATATTGTAATCAGACATGAATCTTATCTCTATACTAAAATCGTATATCTGTCCCACATTTGCTGGGTTTCGATTATTGATGATTGATAGACTCGAAAGGTATTTCTCTATAAATACTGAAATAAATACCTCCAGCAGTGTCACTGTGAATTCTTCACAAAAACTATCTCTGGGATATCCAGATCCGTTTGCCCATCAATACTTCCATGAACTCCATGGCGATTTCCTGTCAATTTCTCTAAAAATTACAATGGTGTTTACTCTATGATATTATCTGGGATTTATTCCTGTGAATTCCATATGGGTTGATAGGATGAAGGATGTATTTTGGACAGTTTTGGACCACCTTTACCGGGGCTCTTATTTTGGATCACCAAGAAGAATTTGCACTCAGTGGTCCTCCCTTACCCTAGTGCTTTTGGTGGGTTTTGAGCACATGATATGATTTCTCAAACTGGATTCTTTTCTATTTTCTAGGTCACGCTGGTTGCATCCTGAGAAGCCACGATCCTGGAGACGGGCGCAGTCAGCCTGACGATGGAACAGTGCATGAAGATGGATACACCCAAAATATGCAGGATAGTTTTAATTTAGTGAAGAATTTTGTTGTTGGGTTAAAGGGATCTCAGGTCGATGGATAGAGGCCTTTCTACACTTCTCAAAATTCAATGTGTGATGCAACGACATGGGCATAATTTCAGTTGCACATACCCAAAACAGTTGTTCGTAACGGTATCA
Source organism: Armigeres subalbatus (assembly GCF_024139115.2). Taxonomy (NCBI): domain Eukaryota; kingdom Metazoa; phylum Arthropoda; class Insecta; order Diptera; family Culicidae; genus Armigeres; species Armigeres subalbatus. Next base: position 224,155,417 of record NC_085139.1, read on the forward strand.
ATGTAAGTAATTTGCGCTGGCTGAAGACGACTACTGGTAATTTACATTCATCCGTTACTCGAGGCAGTTATGTATATTATGTACTTTCACTAGGCATATATATACATTCTGCCTCGGATGACAGCTGAATGTAAATAAATCAGCATGAAAGCCCTTTCAAAACAACCCTCACAACTCCCTAACCGCTCACTGCGAAACATTGCTAACGTTATACTAAAGTGAGGCTAACAGGTTAGATTAAATTATGCAACTTACATAAACATATCTAACAAAAGTGTTGCAGACCAGAGTGTATGTAATTAAGAGTGGCGACATGTGCCGCATTTGACAGGTCTCCTGCTCGTTTGGAACACGATTTTGTATGGGAATGACAGATGAATTTTGTTCCAATTCTGACAGTGTCGCCACTCTTAATTACATACACTCTGTTGCAGACCTTGTTTGCTGGGCTGCCAAGATTTTTTCATGTACAGGTTATCCGACTTCTTCAGTAGATGGGAATAACCATCTTCTATTTGTTTTTTTTTTCGAATTTTCTTCCCGATTTAGTGTTAAATTTGGGTTCGGCCGGAAGAGTGTATGTGATAAAGGTTTGTGCGCATTGTTTCCAACAAGGTTTGGACCTCACCGATATATTTTCGATAGTTTATGTTGGTGTGTGTACAATTAACGAGTGCAGTGTGATATCATAAGACATCATGTGAGGGCAATGATTTCAACGTTAACAAGTGTTTGAATATGAAAATGGTTGTGAAGGCCCGATCGTTTTTGAGATTAATTTATTTACACTTGCATATGACGAATCGAACACTAGTGTGCGTGTGCCAAATGTCACTCTTCTCTATAGCACCATGGTTAGCTCATGTCGTCGCCTCGTAGCGTTGTCTATTGTCATTTATTAGTGTTGCACGGTTGTTGCAGCAAAACATCACAAATACTTCGAGTGGAATACAGTGGAATCACGCACAATTCTACTCATTTGGAGACATCAATTGCTTATTATAAACCAAACTAGAGTCGTTATTCATCCGATGTATCAATCTTATAGTGAAAAAATGGATTAAATTATTTTCTTCGAAAGTTTCAAATATGTAAATGAAGTTCTAAAATAATATAGAGATATTGGTTGGTTTTACCGGAAACTTATCAAAAGGATGGAGGGTAAGTGACTGCGAACCTAACTTTCATTCGAAGATGTCAAACTAAATTTTCACGCACGCGCACGAAGTTGGGTAAGTTGCTTGTATCTTGAAAAAAAAAACATTTTAAGTAGAAAATTTACATTTCTATCGATATGACGATACTACTATAAAACAGTGAAAGCATCGTAAGCATGAGATAAAAAGTGTATCACACTTTTTAGTACATCATATATTCGGAGGATGTATTATATAATAATATCCATAATGTATAATGATAGAATAGAATTTAATTCATTATTTCCGATATGTTGTTTTTTATAATCGCCGACACAATTCTAGGCAATTTTCTCATACGAAAATCACGATTAAAATTGTCTAAAATCTCGATTCTAAAATTTCGATTTGTATATAGTAGTTTTGTATGGAAAGTTTACACAACGATTGCCGAGTCAGATATGTAGTTAAGAATAATTGCTGATGTGGATATGACGAGATGTTACTTGAAACCGTGTACAATGCAAACTTTGGAATTTGTGACAATATGCATATTATTCTGCACAGCATATCGATTTTCATAATTTTCTACGATTCACCAATGTCGATAATTCACTGATGTTTAATTGTATTAATCAAATAAAAGCAGGATATAAAATGTATGGCAATAGGACTTAATAACTAAAAAAAAAAAAATCCAATTCTGGAGTGAGTTGGTCGATGACCGGAATCGTCATAGGACCTAGTCGGTTCGGAAAAAAAATCCAACTCTTGAGTGCGTTGGTCGATAGCTGGAATCGCCATCGGACCTAGTTGGGTCGAGAAAATCCAACTCTGGAGTGGGTTGGTCGATAGCCGGAATCGCTATCGGACCTAGTTGGGTCGAGAAAATCCAACTCTGGAGTGGGTTGGTCGATAGCCGGAATCGCTATCGGACCTAGTTGGGTCGAAAAAAAACCAACTCTGGAGTAAGTTGGTCGATGGCTGGAATCGTCATCGGACCTAGTCTGGTCAAAAAAAATTCAACTCTTGAGTGCGTTGGTCGATGGCTGGAATCGCTATCGGACCTAGTTGGGTCGAAGAAATCCAACTCTGGAGTGAGTTGGTCGATGGTCGGAATCACCATCGGACATAGTTGGGTAGAGAAAATCCAACTCTGGAGTGAGTTGGTCGATAGCCGGAACCGCTATCGGGCCTAGTTGGGTCGAAGAAATCCAACTCTGGAGTGAGTTGGTCGATGGTAGGAATCACCATCGGACCTAGTTGGGTCGAGAAAATCCAACTCTGGAGAGAGTTGGTCGATAGCCGGAATCGCTATCGGACCTAGTTGGGTCGAAGAAATCCAACTCTGGAGTGAGTTGGTCGATGGTCGGAATCACCATCGGACCTAGTTGGGTCGAGAAAATCCAACTCTGGAGTGAGTTGGTCGATAGCCGGAATCGCTATCGGACCTAGTTGGGTCGAAGAAATCCAACTCTGGAGTGAGTTGGTCGATGGTCGGAATCACCATCGGACCTAGTTGGGTCGAGAAAATTCAACTCTGGAGTGAGTTGGTCGATAGCCGGAACCGCTATCGGACCTAGTTGGGTCGAAGAAATCCAACTCTGGAGTGAGTTGGTCGATGACCGGAATCGTCATCGGACCTAGTCGGTTCGGAGAAAAAAATGCAACTGTGGAGTGCGTTGGTCGATGGCTGGAATCGCTATCGGACCTAGTTGGGTCGAAGAAATCCAACTCTGGAGTGCGTTGGTCGATGGTCGGAATCACCATCGGACCTAGTTGGGTCGAGAAAATCCAACTCTGGAGTGAGTTGGTCGATAGCCGGAATCGCTATCGGACCTAGTTGGGTCGAAGAAATCCAACTCTGGAGTGAGTTGGTCGATGGTCGGAATCACCATCGGACCCAGTTGGGTCGAGAAAATCCAACTTTGGAGTGAGTTGGTCGATAGCCGGAATCGCTATCGGACCTAGTTGGGTCGAAGAAATCCAACTCTGGAGTGAGTTGGTCGATGGTCGGAATCACCATCGGACCTAGTTGGGTCGAGAAAATCCAACTCTGGAGTGAGTTGGCCGATAGCCGGAATCGCTATCGGACCTAGTTGGGTCGAAGAAATCCAACTCTGAAGTGAGTTGGTCGATGGTCGGAATCACCATCGGACCTAGTTGGGTCGAGAAAATCCAACTCTGAAATGAGTTGTTTGATAGCCGGAATCGCTATCGGACCTAGTTGGGTCGAAAAAAAAAAACCAACTCTGGAGTGAGTTGGTCGATGGCTGGAATCGTCATCGGACCTAGTCTGGTCGAAAAAAAAATTCAACTCTTGAGTGCGTTGGTCGATGGCTGGAATCGCCATCGGACCTAGTTGGGTGGAGAAAATCCAACTCTGGAGTGAGTTGGTCGACAGCCGGTACCGCTATCGGACCTAGTTGGGTCGAGAAAATCCAACTCTGGAGTGAGTTGGTCGATAGCCGGAATCGCTATCGGACCTAGTTGGGTCGAGAAAATCCAACTCTGGAGTGAGTTGGTCGATAGCCGGAATCGCTATCGGACCTAGTTGGGTCGAAGAAATCCAACTCTGGAGTGAGTTGGTCGACGGTCGGAATCACCATCGGACCTAGTTGGGTCGAGAAAATCCAACTCTGGAGTGCGTTGGTCGATGGTCGGAATCATCATCGGACCTAGTTGGGTCGAGAAAATCCAACTCTGGAGTGAGTTGGCCGATAGCCGGAATCGCTATCGGACCTAGTTGGGTCGAAGAAATCCAACTCTGAAGTGAGTTGGTCGATGGTCGGAATCACCATCGGACCTAGTTGGGTCGAGAAAATCCAACTCTGAAATGAGTTGTTTGATAGCCGGAATCGCTATCGGACCTAGTTGGGTCGAAAAAAAAACCAACTCTGGAGTGAGTTGGTCGACGGTCGGAATCACCATCGGACCTAGTTGGGTCGAGAAAATCCAACTCTGGAGTGCGTTGGTCGATGGTCGGAATCACCATCGGACCTAGTTGGGTCGAGAAAATCCAACTCTGGAGTGCGTTGGTCGATGGTCGGAATCATCATCGGACCTAGTTGGGTCGAGAAAATCCAACTCTGGAGTGAGTTGGCCGATAGCCGGAATCGCTATCGGACCTAGTTGGGTCGAAGAAATCCAACTCTGAAGTGAGTTGGTCGATGGTCGGAATCACCATCGGACCTAGTTGGGTCGAGAAAATCCAACTCTGAAATGAGTTGTTTGATAGCCGGAATCGCTATCGGACCTAGTTGGGTCGAAAAAAAAAAACCAACTCTTGAGTGCGTTGGTCGATGGCTGGAATCGCCATTGGACCTAGTTGGGTGGAGAAAATCCAACTCTGGAGTGAGTTGGTCGATAGCCGGAATCGTCATCGGACCTAGTTGGGTCGAAAAAAAAACCCAACTGTGGAGGAGTTAGTCGATGGCCGGAATCGTCATCGGACCTAGTCCGGTCGAAAAAAAAAATCAACTCTGGAGTGCGTTGGTCGATGGCTGGAATCGCCATCGGACCTAGTTGGGTCGAGAAAATCCAACTCTGGAGTGAGTTGATCGATATCCGGAACCGCTATCGGACCTAGTTGGGTCGAAGAAATCCAAATCTGGAGTGAGTTGGTCGATAGCCGGAATCGATATCGGACCTATGTAGTTGGGTCGAAGAAATCCAACTCTGGAGTGAGTTGGTCGATGGTCGGAATCACCATCGGACCTAGTTGGGTCGAGAAACCATCGGATCTAGTTGGGTCTAAGAAATCCAACTGTGGAGTGAGTTGGTCGATGGCCGGAATCGTCATCGGACCAACTCTGGAATAAGTTGGTCGATGGCCGGAATCGTCATCGGACCTAGTTGGGTCGAGAAAATTCAACTCTGGAATGATTTGGTCGATAGCCGGAATCGCTATCGGACCTAGTTGGGTCGAAAAAAAATTCAACTGTCGATGGCCTGAAAAATCTCGACCCATGAAGGCATAGCTAAAAACAGCAGCTTTAGTTATTGAAAGTTAGAATGTGTGAATTTTTGAAGAGATGTGAACAAAGAAGACTGTTTAATATTTTCTGATTTGATGCTGGAAGGATGTTATGAGCCTGGAAAACTCAACCCATGAAGGCAGAGCCAAAATCAGCAGCTTTAGTTATCGAAAGTTAGAATGTGTAAATTTTTGAACAGATGTGAACAAAGAAGACTGTTTAATATTTTCTGATTTGATGCTGGAAGGATGTTATGAGCCTGGAAAACTCAACCCATGAACGCAGAGCCAAAATCAGCAGCTTTAGTTATCGAAAGTTAGAATGTGTAAATTTTTGAACGGATGTGAACAAAGAAGACTGTTTAATATTTTCTGATTTGATGCTGGAAGGATGTTATGAGCCTGGAAAACTCAACCCATGAAGGCAGAGCCAAAATCAGCAGCTTTGGTTATCGAAAGTTAGAATGTGTAAATTTTTGAACAGATGTGACCAAAGAAGATTGTTCAATATTTTATGATTTGATGCTGGAAGGATGTTATGAGTCTGGAAAACTCGACCCTTGAAGGCAGAACCAAAATCAGCAGCTTGGTTATCGAAATTTAGAACGTATAAATGTTTAAACAGATGTGAACAAATAAGATTGTTCAATATTTTCTGATTTGATGCTGGAAGGATGTTATGAGTCTGGAAAACTCGACCCATGAAGGCAGAGCCAAAATCAGCAGCTTGGTTATCGAAATTTAGAATGTATAAATTTTTGAACAGATGTGAACAAAGAAGATTGTTCAATATTTTCTGATTTGATGCTGGAATGATGTTATGAGCCTGGAAAACTCTGCCCATGAAGGCGGAGCCAAATCAGCAGCTTTAGTTATCGAAAGTTAGAATGTGTAAAATTTCGAACAGATGTGAACAAAGAAGACTGTTTAATATTTTCTGATTTGATGCTGGAAGGATGTTTTGAGCCTGGAAAACTCAACCCATGAAGGCAGAGCCAAAATCAGCAGCTTTAGTTATCGAAAGTTAGAATGTGTAAATTTTTGAACAGATGTGAACAAAGAAGACTGTTTAATATTTTCTGATTTAAAGGATATTATAAAGGTGTTGTAGGCTCACAATACTCGAACCATGAAAGCATATTCAAAATTAGCAGCTGCCAGTTATCGAGAGTTAGAATACGTAAAATTATTTTCAAAATATATAATTTGAATATAGTAAATTAGTTTCACTCTTTTTACAGTTAGAGTAGAGGAGAAGGTGAATGTAGAGAATGTAATGTATGAAATGGAACCAAAAAAAAATTGGGCTATTTTTGTATGTTATTCTTAATGTGCTAAATTGGGTATTTCTACTTGAGCGTGTATGCAATGAGCACCTGGCATGAATGAAGCAGTTTTGAAACGATTTTGTTAGCGGAAGGACGTCTGCCTTCCTGAAGTCACGACAAATTCCTCTCGGAATTCGGAGAGAATTCCTCTCGGAATTCGGAGAGAATTCCTCTCGGAATTCGGAGAGAATTCCTCTTGGAATTCGGAGAGAATTTCCCTTGGAATTCGGAGAGAATTCCTCATGGAATTCGGAGAGAATTCCTTATGGAATTCGGAGAGAATTCCTTATGGAATTCGGAGAGAATTTCTCTCGGAATTTGGAGAGAATTTCTCTCGGAATTCAAAGAGAATTCCTCCCATAATTCAAAGAGAATTCCTCCCATAACTCGAGAAGAATTGCTCCTGGATTTTAAGGAGTCTTCCTCTCGGAGATTCAGGAGAATTCATTTTGGAATTCGAGAAATTTGAGTGGGATTTTCCCGGAGTTCTAGCTGAATTCCTCCTGAAATTCAAGTAGATTTCCAGCCGGAATACAGGTAGAATTCCTTCCAGAATTCGAGTTCTGTTCCTCCCGGAATTCAAATGGAACACCTTCACGAAATAGACCCCATCTTGCGGTCCTTAGCCTCTTACCCACCAACTACTATCCCTACCTCCCCGTGGTGCTGGCCGGGATACGAGCAACCTTAGGGAAGATTGGAAATCCAACCCCGGTGGGAACTGTGGTCGTATGCTGATAGGGAAGAGGGGGTTTGCTCCTCTCCGGAGGTGCAAGTCTTATTGTATTGAGTGTCTGTTCTCCACGTCAGGATCGGCTCACAACAGCGTCTGTTCTCCATGTTGGGGGCGGCTGATCATCGTCCGAGTGCCAGCGAGGAACTTTCAGTGAAACTGTGCACCATGGTCCACCGGAAATAAGGAGGAATGGTCCTCCGGAAATTTAGGGGGTTTGGTATCAGGCCCTGCAAGCCAGCCAAAAAAACTCACGCAACGAACAATCAACAAGAGAGTACGGACCGGAACCATCGGCGAAGACCAGTGCGACGAAAAAAAGCTAGCGATTGCAAACTCGGTTCGTTGAAATGCAAATCTCTCAACTTCATCGGGAGCACACGCATACTCGCCGATGTGCTCAAGGACCGTGGATTCGTAGCGCTGCAGGAGGTTTGTTGGAAGGGATCAATGGTGCGAACGTTTAGAGGTAATCATACCATCTACCAGAGCTGCGGCAACACACACGAGCTGGGAACAGCTTTCATAGTGATGGGAGATATGCAAAGGCGCGTGATCGGGTGGTGGCCGATCAACGGGAAAATGTGCAGGCTGAGATTCAAAGGCCGGTTCTTCAACTTCAGCATAATCAACGTCGACAGCCCACACTCCGGAAGCACTGAGATGATGATAAAGACGCATTCTACGCGCAGCTGGAACGTGAGTACGACAGCTGCCCAAGCCAAATCATCATAGGAGATTTGAATGCTCAGGTTGGCCAAGAGGAGGAGTTTAGACGGACTATTGGGAAGTTCAGCGCACACCGGCTGACGAACGAAAACGGCCTACGACTAATTGATTTTCCCGCCTCCAGAAATATGGCCATTCGCAGCAACTACTTCCAACACAGCCTTCCGTATCGGTACACCTGGAGATCACCACTGCAGACAGAATCACAAATCGACCACGTTCTGATTGGTGGACGGCACTTCCCCGACATTATCGACGTCAGGACATATCGTGGCGCTAACATCGACTCTGACCACTATCTGGTGATGGTTAAAGTGCGCCCAAAACTATCCGTCATCAACAATGTTCGGTACCGGCGGCCGCCGCGGTACGACCTAGACCGACTGAAGCAACCTGATGTCGTCCTTGCATACGTGCAGCATCTCGAGGTAGCGTTGTCGGAAGAAGGTGAGCTCGATGGGGCCCCTCTTGAGGACTGCTGGAGTACAGTTCAAGCAACCATTAACGAAGGAACGGAGAGCAACGTCGGGTATATGGGACGAAGTCGACGGAACTATGGGTTCGACGAAGAGTGCAGACAGATTCTTGAGGAGAACGACGCAGCGCGGGCGGTCGCGCTGCAGCAAGGTACCCGGCAGAACGTGGAACATTATAGACGGAAGCGGAGACAGCAGACCCGCCTTTTTCTGGAGAAGAAACGCCGCCTGGAAGAAGCGGAGTGCGAGGAGATGGAACAGCTGTGCCGTTCTCAAGAAACACGCAAGTTCTACCAGAAGCTCAACGCATCCCGCAAAGGCTTCGTGCCGCCAGCCGAAAGGTGCCGGGATAAGGATGGGAGCATCTTGACGGCGAACGTGTGGTGATCGAAAGGTGGAAGCAGCACTACGAAGAACATTTGAATGGCGCGGAGAGTACAGGCATTGAAAGTCAAGGCAGCGAAGGAGATGACTACGTCAGTTCAGCGGACGATGGAAGCCAACCCATCCCTACCTTGAGGGAAGTTAAGGATGCCATCCAACAGCTAAAGACCAATAAAGCAGCTGGTAAGGATGGTATCGGAGCTGAGCTCATCAAGATGGGCCCGGAAAAGCTAGCCACTTGCCTGCACAAATTGATAGTCAGAATCTGGGAAACTGAACAGCTACCGGAGGAGTGGAACGAAGGGGTTATATGCCCCATCTACAAGAAAGGCGACAAGCTGGAGTGTGAGAATATTCGAGCGATCACCATCCTTAATGCCGCCTACAAAGTGATATCCCAGATCATCTTCCGTCGTATGTCACCATTAGTGAACGAGTTCGTGGGAAGTTATCAAGCCGACTTCGTTGACGGCCGCTCGACAACGGACCAGATCTTTACTGTACGGCAAATCCTTCAAAAATGCCGTTAATACCAGGTCCCAACGCATCATCTGTTCGTTGATTTCAAGGCAGCATACAACAGTATAGATGTGCAAAACTGTGTGAAGATTTCGGGCAAACACTCCAGTTCGTTCGAATCGCGCCGGGACTAAGACAAGGTGATGGACTTTCGTGCCTGTTGTTCAACATTGCGCTAGAATGTGTCATGCGGAGAGCCGGGTGTAACAGCCGGGGTACGATTTTCAACAGATCCAGTCAATTTATTTGTTCGCGGATGACATGGACATTGTCGGCAGAACATTTGCAAAGGTGACAGAACTGTACACCCGCCTGAAACGTGAAGCAACAAAAGTTGGACTGGTGGTGAATGCGTCAAAGACAAAGTACATGCTTGTGGGCGGAACTGAGCGCGAACTGAGCGCCCGCATGGGCAATGCTCGAGGAGGACTTGCAAGCACTCGGAGTATTCGAGAGACGGGTGCTTAGGATCATCTTTGGCGGTGTGCAAGAAGACGGCGTGTGGCGGCGAAGAATGAGCCACGAGCTCGCCCAACCCTACGGCGAACCCAGTATCCAGAAGGTAGCTAAAGCCGGAAGGGTACGATGGGCAGGACATGTTGCAAGAATGCCGGACAGCAACCCTGCGAAGATGGTGTTCGCTTCCGATCCGGAAGGTACGAGACGGCGTGGAGCGCAGCGAGCGAGATGGGCAGACCAGGTATAAAACGACTTGGCGAGCGTGGGGCGTATTCGAGGAATGAGAGATGCGGCCTCGAACCGTGTATTGTGGCGTCAAATTGTTGATTCAGTGTTATCTGTTTAGATGTAGACTAAATAAATTAAATGAATGAATCATTTCAAACTTCGAGAAGAACTCTCTTCGAATTCCGAGAAGAACTCTTTTCGAATTCCGAAAGAAATTCTCTTCGAATTCCGAGAGGATTTCTCATCGAATTCCGAGAGGAATTCTTCTCGAGTTCCGAGAGCATTTTTCCTCGAACTCCTAAAGGAATTTTTCCTTGATTTTCGAGCGGAGTTTTCCTCGAATTTGAAGACGAATTCACATCGAATTCCGAAATCTCCTCGAATTTAGGTAGGAATTCTGCTCTAGTTCCAAGAGGAATACCTCCCAAATTCGTTTCGAAATCCGGGATGAATTCTTCTTGAACTCGGGGAGGAGTTTTCTTCGAATTCCGGAAGAAATGCTCCCCAACTTATAGGAGGAATTCTTCTCCAATTCCGGAAGGAACTCACCTCGAACTCCGAGAATATCACCGGGAGTTCTTCCTGAGTTGTCTTCGAATTCCGGGAGGAATTCTTTGTGAATCATTGGAGAAGCTCTCCTCGAATCCCTGGAGCAATACGAAATGCGAGTAGAATCCCCGCTGGAATTTAAGTTGAGTTTCATCCAAAATACAAGTGGAACTTTCCAAAATTAGAGTTCTATTCCTCCTGGAAATCAAGTAGAATACATTCCGGAATTCAAGTACAATTTTTTTCTGGGGATTTGAGTAATATTTCTTCTGAAATTCGAGTATATATTTTTTTTCTGAAATTCGAGTAGAATTCCACCCGAAATTTAAGAAGATTTTGTTTACAGAATTCGAGGAGAATGTCTCCCGGAATTCGAGCTAATTCATTCTCGAATTTGAGATGATTTACTTCTGGGAATTCTAGGAGAAACGCTGCCGAAATTTGGGGAGAATTCCTCCCGAAATTCTAAAAGAGCTCTTCCCGTAGTTCGAGAATATTTTTTCCCGGAATTAGAGCATAATTCCTTGCGGAATATGTGGAATATGTAGAATTTCTCCCGAAGATTTAAGCTAATTCACCCCCGGGATCCATAGGCTTAACCTAGGGCTGAAAACCTCTCAAATGAAGACTAAATTTTGTAATTGTTTATTGGTAATATGGATTTTCAATGGAACATTTTGATTTCTTAATGGAAAAATCTTCCTTTATAATTGCTTTTAAAAGTGCTAATTTATTTTTGTATTGCGGAAATTTTGAAATTGTTTATGAAAATTTTGCATTAATTCCGTAATTCCTGGAGAATTTCTCACGAGATTCGAGAAGAATTTTTTCCGGAATTCGAGAAGAATTCCCCCTTGAGTTTGAGGAGAATTCCTCTCGGAGTTTGAGTAGATTTCCTCCCGGTGTATAGAATTTCTCATGCAACTCAATGTGATTTCCACCCGGAATTCGAGGAGAATTCCTCCCAAAATCGGAAAAGATTTCCTCTATGAATTCGAGCATTCTTTCTTCCGGAGTTCAAGGAATTCTTCCAAAGAATTCGAGGAGAATTCCTCCTGGAATTAAAGAAAAGGTCGAGGATAATTCTTCACAGAACTCGAGGAGATTTCCTCCAGGAATTCGAGGAGAATTCATCCCCAAATTCGAAGCAAATTCTTCTTAGAGAAGGATTCTTCTCGGAACTTAAGGAGAATTTCTCTCGGAATTTGAGCAGAGTTCATCCCGGAAGTCAATGAGAATGCCTTTCGGAGCTTTAGAAGAAATCCTTCCGGAATTTGAGGACAATTTCATCCTGAATGCGAGGAACATTCATCGCGGAACTCGAGCAGAATACCTCATAAAATTTGAGAAAATTTTCTCCTAGAAATCGAGAAAAAAATCCTCCCTTCCTCCCTGAACTCGAGGTGATTTTTAATCAGGAATACGAAGGGAATTTCTCCCGGATGTTGAGAATTATTTTTAGATGTTGAGGAAGTTCGTCCCGGAACTAGAGAAAAAAATCCCATCGCAAATCAAACAGAAGTCCTTCCGGAATTCGAGGAGAATTTCTTCCGAAATTCGAGAAGAATGTCTTCCGAAATTCGAGGAGATTTTTTTCCCGGAATTCGATGGCTGCCTCGGCTGGCTCATTTTCATACGTGGAGAATTCTTTCCGCAATTTAATTTAGACAGCAATAAAGACAGCATCCATAGGCTGGCTCTTCTGCGACAATTAGGTTTTGGACCAACATCAGATTAATTCTCCAAACTGCAGCATTTTCCTTAATATTTGTTTTAGATACTTAAAATAGTTAGAAACATATTTTTTTGGGTTTTTTTTTAATTTTAAATTCAGTGGCATTTATCAGTACTCGATCATGACGATTGTCCAAGATGATAAAAATATATCATAGTACAATATTATGTGTATACTTTTATATCTAAGAGCTAGCAAAACTGTAAGAAATAATAGAATATCCTAATGGATTCATCTTTTTAATTATCAGATTTCATTTCTTGTTAGCGTCTATTTTGACGATTATTTCGAAACATGGAACATCTTACACTTGCGTAGAATAATGACTACCTTTAGAATTATTTATAGTGTAATACTGTTAAGCAAAACATTCATCGTGATTGTTACCGGTTGAAATTAAGAATTTCGATGGTGAGATAGCTTCTCTATAAAGAAGCTGTCTATTGAAAAGATACTTGCTTTCTTCCACATAGTAATGAGTTCGAAGCTTCTCGTACGTTTCAACGAACTTCAATAACGAAAATGTTGTGCAAGGATAGATAATTACCGACTACGAAACTATTACGTTTGCGGTATAATTATTACGTTCATTAAATCCATATTTTTTGGAATCGATGCAGCCCAACGTGATGAATCGATGCGATGGAGATGCTGCGCCACTTAATAGCATCGTATCGCCATCGTCATCATCGAAGTCGTCACAAGATCAATGACCGCTGCGTGAGGTAGTCGAATTTGAACGGCGCGAACGGGGAAGTTCAAGTGTATGGGGTATAGCGAAACTAATTTGGTGGTGAGGTGCCTATTTTGGATCGCTTTGGTAATTCTATATTTTATTCACTGGGAAAAGTAATGAAACTAGACCTAATAAACGATCTATATTGGGGATATTTAATTAACCACCTTCGTAATCAAATGAACTAAACGACAAAACCTTCATATAGCAATTGAATTAGGATGGCTACCCTACATGTGCGAAAAAAGCATGGCCAAGGAAACGACTTATCCAGGTGAGGAAGGAATAGCAAAAGAAGACCTAATTCGCGCCACGTCCAATCGGCAAATGGACCAAACAATAGCTGCGGTGCCGATTACGTCGAAAGTGAAAATTGCCCCATGATGCCGAAGGTTCATCAACGGAGTAGTTGATTCATTGACAACGACGAAGATGGGGATAAGACTCCACGTCCGCGGTTCGGCAGTGCTGATGACGATCGACGGTGATCATGAGATGATCGAGTGGGAACCTCGATAGGCAATCCCGACGCGACGACAGTCGACACCCTTCAGTTAGTTACCGGTGGAAGTACGGAAGAGGGCTTCTGACGGTGGATGGTGATGGAGAGTGGCGACGCGTTCGACTTCATGGATGGTGTGAAATTTCTGGTACATGCGAGTCAGAAGGAGAAAAGATTAGATGGTGATGGAGAATTTAAATTTCAATTTTTACGTTTTCAGACTTGATGGTATTATTGCGCCACACGATTAAAGTGATAGTTGATGACAGGTGGAGACATTCGTAAATTTTTGTGCATGTAATCCGGTTTGTCTCTTTCTCGTGTCCTCTATATTTAAGCTCTCAATACAGAATTAACAATCTCTCTGACAAGGGAATTAGATTAAGTAAAGAGATATCTTTATTAGTCTAAATATTTTACTATAAAAGGGGATTGCTAATATGAAACTACAAAAAGATCAAAATTGATTCTTTTTTAAAATAAAACAAATAAAGACTTACCAGAAACGTTAAATGAAACTGAACTGAAACTGAACTGAAACTGAACTGAAACTGAACTGAAACTGAACTGAAACTGAACTGAAACTGAACTGAAACTGAACTGAAACTGAACTGAAACTGAACTGAAACTGAACTGAAACTGAACTGAAACTGAACTGAAACTGAACTGAAACTGAACTGAAACTGAACTGAAACTGAACTGAAACTGAACTGAAACTGAACTGAAACTGAAACTGAAACTGAACTGAAACTGAACTGAAACTGAACTGAAACTGAACTGAAACTGAACTGAAACTGAACTGAAACTGAACTGAAACTGAACTGAAACTGAACTAAAACTGAACTGAAACTAAACTGAAACTGAACTGAAACTGAACTGAAACTCAACTGAAACTGAACTGAAACCGAACTAAAACTGAACTGAAACTGAACTGAAACTCAACTGAAACTGAACTGAAACTGAACTGAAACTGAACTGAAACTGAGCTGAAACTGAGGTGAAACTGAACTGAAACTGAACTGAAACTGAACTGAAACTGAACTGAAACTGAACTGAAACTGAACTGAAACTGAACTGAAACTGAACTGAAACTGAACTGAAACTGAACTGAAACTGAACTTAAACGGAACTGAAACTGAACTGAAACTGAACTGAAACGGACCTGAACTGAACTGAAACTGAACTGAAACTGAACTGAAACCGAACTGAAACCGAAACCGAACTGAAACTGAACTGAAACGGAACTTAAACGGAACTAAGACTGAGCTGCTACTGCACTGAAACTGAACTGAAACTGAACTGAAACTGAACTGAAACTGAACTGAAACTGAACTGAAACTGAACTGAAACTGAACTGAAACTGAACTTAAACTGAACTGAAACTGGACTGAAACTGGACTGAAGCTGAACTGAAACTTAATTGTAATTTAACTGTAATTTAACTGAAATTGAACTGAAATTGAACTGAAACCGAACTGAAACCGAACTGAAACCGAACTGAAACTGAACTGAAACCGAAACCGAACTGAAACCGAACTGAAACCGAACTGAAACCGAACTGAAACCGAACTGAAACCGAACTGAAACCGAAACCGAACTGAAACTGAACCGAAACTGAACTGAAACCGAACTGAAACTGAACTGAAACCGAACCGAAACTGAACTGAAACCGAACTGAAACCGAACTGAAACCGAACTGAAACCGAACTGAAACCGAACTGAAACTGAACTGAAACCGAACTGAAACTGAACTGAAACCGAACTGAAACCGAACTGAAACTGAACCGAAACCGAACTGAAACCGAACTGAAACTGAACTGAAACTGAACTGAAACCGAACTGAAACTGAACTGAAACCGAACTGAAACCGAACTGAAACCGAACTGATACCAAACTTAAACTGAACTGAAACTGAACTGGAACTGAACCGAAGCTGAACTGAAACTGAACTGAAGCTGAACTGAAACTGAACTGAAACTGAACTGAAACCGAACTGAAACTGAAACCGAAACTGAACTGAAACCGAACTGAACTGAAACCGAACTGAAACTGAACTGAAACCGAACTGAAACCGAACTGAAACTGAACTGAAACTGAACTGAAACTGAACTGAAACTGAACTTAAACCGAACTGAAACTGGACTGAAGCTGAACTGAAACTGAACAATTTAACTGAACTCTGAACTGAACTGAACTGAAACAAACCGAACTTGAAACCGAACTGAAACAGAACTGAACTGAACCGAAACTGAACTGAAACTGAGACTGAAACCGAACTGAAACTGAACTGAAACTGAACCGAAACCGAACTGAAACTGAACTGAAACTGAAACTGAGAAACCGACTGAAACTGAACTGAAACCGAACTGAAACTGAACTGAAACTGAACTGAAACTGAACTGAAACTGAAACTGAACTGAAACTGAACTGAAACCGAACTGAAACCGAACTGAAACTGAAACTGAACTGAAACCGAACTGAAACTGAACTGAAACCGAACTGAAACCGAACCGAAACTGAACTGAAACTGAACCGAAACCGAACTGAAACTGAACCGAAACCGAACTGAAACCGAGACTGAAACCGAACTGAAACTGAACCGAAACTGAACTGAAACCGAACCGAAACCGAACCGAAACCGAACCGAAACCGAACCGAAACCGAACCGAAACCGAACCGAAACCGAACTGAAACCGAACTGAAACCGAACCGAAACCGAACTGAAACCGAACTGAAACCGAACTGAAACTGAACCGAAACCGAACTGAAACCGAACTGAAACCGAACTGAAACCGAACTGAAACCGAACTGAAACCGAACTGAAACCGAACTGAAACCGAACTGAAACTGAACTGAAACCGAACCGAAACTGAACTGAAACTGAACTGAAACTGAACCGAAACTGAACTGAAACCGAACTGAAACTGAACTGAAACTGAACTGAAACTGAACTGAAACCGAAACTGAACTGAAACTGAACTGAAACTGAACTGAAACCGAACTGAAACTCAACTGAAACTGAACTGAAACTGAACCGAAACTGAACTGAAACCGAACTGAACTGAAACCGAACTGAAACTGAACTGAAACCGAACTGAAACTGAACTGAAACTGAACCGAAACTGAAACCGAACTGAAACTGAACTGAAACCGAACCGAAACTGAACTGAAACTGAACTGAAACCGAACTTAAACCGAACCGAAACCGAACTGAAACCGAACTGAAACCGAACTGAAACTGAACTGAAACTGAACTGAAACCGAACCGAAACCGAACTGAAACCGAACTGAAACTGAACTGAAACCGAACTGAAACTGAACCGAAACTGAACTGAAACTGAACTGAAACTGAACTGAAACTGAACTGAAACTGAACTGAAACTGAACTGAAACTGAACTGAAACTGAACTGAAACTGAACTGAAACTGAACTTAAACTGAACTGAAACTGGACTGAAGCTGAACTGAAACTTAATTGTAATTTAACTGTAATTTAACTGAAATTGAACTGAAATTGAACTGAAACTGAACTTAAACTGAACTGAAACAGAACTGAAACTGAACTGAAACTGAACTGAAACTGAAACTGAACTGAAACTGAACTGAAACTGAACTGAAACTGAACTGAAACTGAAACTGAACTGAAACTGAACTGAAACTGAAACTGAACTGAAACTGAACTGAAACTGAACTGAAACTGAACTGAAACTGAACTGAAACTGAACTGAAACTGAACTGAAACTGAACTGAAACTGAACTGAAACTGAACTGAAACTGAACTCAAACTGAACTGCATCCGAACTGAAACTGAACTGAAACTGAACTGAAACTGAACTGAAACCGAACTGAAACCGAACTGAAACCGAACTTAAACTGAACTGAAACTGAACTGAAACCGAACTGAAACCGAACTGAAACCGAACTGAAACCGAACTGAAACCGAACTGAAATTGAACTGAAATTGAACTGAAACTGAACTTAAACTGAACTGAAACTGAACTGAAACCGAACTGAAACCGAACTGAAACTGAAACTGAACTGAAACCGAACTGAAACCGAACTGAAACCGAACTGAAACGGAAACTGAACTGAAACCGAACTGAAACCGAACTGAACCTCAACTGAAACCGAACTGAAACTGAACTGAAACCGAACTGAAACCGAACTGAACTGAAACTGAACTGGAACTGAACTGAAACTGAACTGAAACCGAACCGAAAACGAACTGAAACTGAACTGAAACTGAACTGAAACCGAACTGAAACTGAACTGAAACTGAACTGAAACTGAACTGAAACTGAACTGAAACTGAACTGAAACTGAACTGAAACTGAACTGAAACTGAACTGAAACTGAACTGAAACTGAACTGAAACTGAACTGAAACTGAACTGAAACTGAACTGAAACTGAACTGAAACTGAACTGAAACTGAACTTAAACTGAACTGAAACTGGACTGAAGCTGAACTGAAACTTAATTGTAATTTAACTGTAATTTAACTGAAATTGAACTGAAATTGAACTGAAACTGAACTTAAACTGAACTTAAACTGAACTGAAACAGAACTGAAACTGAACTGAAACTGAACTGAAACTGAAACTGAACTGAAACTGAACTGAAACTGAACTGAAACTGAACTGAAACTGAAACTGAACTGAAACTGAACTGAAACTGAACTGAAACTCAACTGAAACTGAACTGAAACAGAACTGAAACAGAACTGAAACCGAACCGAAACCGAACTGAAACCGAACTGAAACTGAACTGAAACCGAACTGAAACCGAACTGAAACCGAACTGAAACTGAACTGAAACTGAACTGAAACTGAACTGAAACCGAACTGAAACCGAACTGAAACCGAACTGAAACTGAACTGAAACTGAACTGAAACTGAACTGAAATTGAACTGAAACTGAACTGAAACTGAACTGAAACTGAACTGAAACTGAACTGAAACTGAACTGAAACTGAACTGAAACTGAACTGAAACTGAACTGAAGCTGAACTGAAACTTATCTGAAACTGAACTGAAACTGAACTGAAACTTAACTGAAACTAAACTGAAACTAAACTGAAATTGAACTGAAACTGAACTGAAACTGAACTGAAACTGAACTGAAACTGAACTGAAACTGAACTGAAACTGAACTGAAACTGAACTGAAACTGAACTGAAACTGAACTGAAACTGAACTGAAACTGAACTGAAACTGAACTGAAACTGAACTGAAACTGAACTGAAACTGAACTGAAACTGAACTGAAACTGAACTGAAACTGAACTTAAACTGAACTTAAACTGAACTGAAACTGAAATTGAACTGAAATTGAACTGAAACTGAACTGAAACTGAACTGAAACTGAACTGAAACTGAACTGAAACTGAACTGAAACTGAACTGAAACTGAACTGAAACTGAACTGAAACTGAACTTAAACTGAACTGAAACTGAAATTGAACTGAAATTGAACTGAAACTGAACTGAAACTGAACTGAAACTGAACTGAAACTGAACAGAAACTGAACAGAAACTGAACTGAAACTGAACTGAAACTTAACTGGAAATAAATGAAATTGAAATTATTTAAAGATGTGCATCGCTCTAGATTCACATACCTAAATAAAGATCTCCCACACACGCGGGTCGGTGCAACCATCAATATCTTATTGGTTCTTCGGCCACTTCCAACAGTCTCATCAAAATCTCATAAACTTTCAAGCCTTGACAAACTGTTCTTCTCCAAGCCTGTGGCAACATTCACCATTCATCGAAGTGAGAGGTGAAAGGTGGCGTGTTCTTCCCCCAGCTGGCCGGCAGGTCCAGCGGTGTGAGCAATGTCGTTGGTTACACTCAGTGAGTTCGCACCTGTCGTTAAACGACTGCCATTCAACCGTGGCTCACACCGACCGTTCAATTGATGAATGGCATTGCAATTTAAATGTTCGTTGTTTTGTCTCGGCCTGCAGTTCTGCCGGGGATAGACTAGAGAGATGCGTTGGTTAAAGCGCATGATCCGTGCGACTGGTTGCTTTTTGCCACCGACCGACTGGCAGAGTCTAGAGGTCGGGCAGCTACTTTTACTGCGATGATACTACCCCACGAATACCCCCCGGCGGATGCCCCCTTTCGCCGGCGATGGGCTTGGGCAGCGTGTGACAAGCGATTTGTCAGAGGTTTGACTTATTTGCATGTCATTATGCGCGGTTGCGGCGATTTGTGCGAAGAAGCGCCCACCGGACGTTGCTCAAATTAACTGACGATTTCTTCGCTGGTTGCCATTTGGATGCGTCGCTCGTCTCTCGTCGTGACAACGATGAAGAAGGAGAACAGGAACAGGTGTTTATTATTTTATTATGAGAAAATGGCAAATAAATCACGGAGAAATTCATCACACTTTCGATTTTCGTCTTCTTGTTTTATATCCGATCCGGCGTGAATCGGAAAAAGACTTAGTTTGTGAGGAGACATGCGCGAGGAAAGTGTCGAATCAAATGGTGACGAATTTGCACACTAGCGACGAAGTCTCAAAAAAAAAAGTCGTGATTCGCTTTGACTAATTAGAAAGCGCTTCGGATGTGTGAGAGGCTCACCTGTAGCGGTGCTGAGATAATTTTTTCTTCGCCTTGACCGGAAGGTCATTAGCCTAGAAAATTTGGCTGTTTAACGATTTTCCGATCGCTGGTTGGATGCCACTACGGGAGATGAATCTTGAACTTTTGGTCAAAACATATTTTGGTACGGTAATTGGATAGTGGTCGACCAAGTTTAATTTTAAAATAGTATGGCCATGACTCATGGGACTACTAACCTGCTAAGGTTAAGGTTTTAGAAAATATTGATTTTATTATTCAAGAGACGGGACCATCATCATCCTTTGCCTTATTTCGAGCTAACGCCTATTTCTGAAGAAGGGACCACATCTACCATTCTTTTATTTCGTGATAATGCTTTCTTTTAAAGAATAGATCACACCCCCATTATCTAATTCGGGAATATAGGAACATTTCCGTCCATCGTCGCAGCGGCTAAAACTAACGAAGATTTTTCCCATACAAATCATTTTTTAATTATGGAACGTGTAGCTATGAATAAATATATGCTTAAAAACGTTTCTTTTCACTTTATGTAGCGGAAGCCTCCTTTCAAGAGGCTCGGAAGCCTCCTTTCAAGAGGCTCGGAAGCCTCCTTTCAAGAGGCTCGGAAGCCTTCTTTCAAGAGGCTCGGAAGCCTCATTTCAAGAGGCTCGGAAGCCTCCTTTCAAGAGGCTCGGAAGCCTCCTTTCAAGAGGCTCGGAAGCCTCCTTTCAAGAGGCTCGAAGGCCTCCTTTCAAGAGGCTCGGAAGCCTCCTTTCAAGAGGCTCGAAGGCCTCCTTTCAAGAGGCTCGGAAGCCTCCTTTCAAGAGGCTCGGAAGCCTCCTTTCAAGAGGCTCGGAAACCTCCTTTCAAGAGGCTCAGGCCTCCTTTCAAGAGGCTCAGAAGCCTCCTTTCAAGAGGCTCAGGAAGCCTCCTTCAAGAGGCTCGGAAGCCTCCTTTCAAGAGGCTCGGAAGCCTCCTTTCAAGAGGCCCGGGAGCCTCATTCCACTAGGCTCCAAAGCCTCCCTTCAAGCGGCTCGGCCGCCTCCTTCCAAGACGCCCGGAAGCCTCCTTCAAGAGGCTCAGGAAGCCTCCTTTCAAGAGGCTCGGGAAGCCTCCTTTCAAGAGGCTCAGGAAGCCTCCTTTCAAGAGGCTCAGAAGCCTCCTTTCAAGAGGCCCAGAAGCCTCCTTTCAAGAGGCTCAGCCTCCTTTCAAGAGGCCCGGAAGCCTCCTTTCAAGAGGCTCAGGAAGCCTCCTTTCAAGAGGCTCAGGAAGCCTCCTTTCAAGAGGCTCAGAAGCCTCCTTTCAAGAGGCTCAGCCTCCTTTCAAGAGGCTCAGAAGCCTCCTTTCAAGAGGCTCGGAAGCCTCCTTTCAAGAGGCTCAGAGCCTCCTTTCAAGAGGCTCGGAAGCCTCCTTTCAAGAGGCTCAGGCCTCCTTCAAGAGGCCCGGAAGCCTCCTTTCAAGAGGCTCAGGCCTCCTTTCAAGAGGCTCGGAAGCCTCCTTCAAGAGGCTCGAAGCCTCCTTTCAAGAGGCCTCAAGCCTCCTTCAAGAGGCTCGGAAGCCTCCTTTCAAGAGGCTCAGGCCTCCTTTCAAGAGGCTCAGGCCCTCCTTCAAGAGGCTCGGAAGCCTCCTTTCAAGAGGCTCGGAAGCCTCCTTTCAAGAGGCTCAAGCCTCCTTTCAAGAGGCTCGGAAGCCTCCTTCAAGAGGCTCAGAGCCTCCTTTCAAGAGGCTCAGAAGCCTCCTTTCAAGAGGCTCAAGCCTCCTTTCAAGAGGCTCAGGAAGCCTCCTTTCAAGAGGCTCAAAGCCTCCTTTCAAGAGGCTCAGAAGCCTCCTTTCAAGAGGCCTGGAAGCCTCCTTTCAAGAGGCCTCGGAAGCCTCCTTTCAAGAGGCTCAGGCCTCCTTTCAAGAGGCTCGGAAGCCTCCTTCAAGAGGCCTCAAGCCTCCTTTCAAGAGGCTCGGAAGCCTCCTTTCAAGAGGCTCAGAAGCCTCCTTTCAAGAGGCTCAAGCCTCCTTCAAGAGGCCTCAGAGCCTCCTTCAAGAGGCCTGGAAGCCTCCTTTCAAGAGGCTCAGAAGCCTCCTTTCAGAGGCTCGGAAGCCTCCTTTCAAGAGGCTCAGAAGCCTCCTTTCAAGAGGCTCAGAGCCTCCTTTCAAGAGGCTCAAGCCTCCTTTCAAGAGGCTCAGAAGCCTCCTTTCAAGAGGCTCGGAAGCCTCCTTTCAAGAGGCTCAGAGCCTCCTTTCAAGAGGCCCGGAAGCCTCCTTCAAGAGGCTCAAGCCTCCTTTCAAGAGGCTCTGGAAGTCTTCTTTCAAGAGGTTTGGAAGCCCCCTTTCAAGAGGCTCCAGCCTCCTTTCAAGAGGCTCAGAGCCTCCTTTCAAGAGGCTCAGGAAGCCTCCTTTCAAGAGGCTCGGAAGCCTCCTTTCAAGAGGCCTCAGCCTTCTTTCAAGAGGCTCTGGAAGCCTCCTTTCAAGAGGCCTGGAAGCCTCCTTTCAAGAGGCTCAGGAAGCCTTCTTTCAAGAGGCTCAGAAGCCTCCTTCAAGAGGCTCAGAAGCCTCCTTTCAAGAGGCTCAGAAGCCTCCTTTCAAGAGGCTCAGAAGCCTCCTTTCAAGAGGCTCAGGCCTCCTTTCAAGAGGCTCAGGAAGCCTCCTTTCAAGAGGCTCAGAAGCCTCCTTTCAAGAGGCTCAGAGCCTCCTTTCAAGAGGCCCGGAAGCCTCCTTTCAAGAGGCTCGGAAGCCTCCTTTCAAGAGGCTCAGGAAGCCTCCTTTCCAAGAGGCTCAGAGCCTCCTTTCAAGAGGCTCAGAAGCCTCCTTTCAAGAGGCTCAGGAAGCCTCCTTTCAAGAGGCTCGGAAGCCTTCTTTCAAGAGGCTCAGAAGCCCCCCTTTCAAGAGGCTCAGGAAGCCCCCTTCAAGAGGCTCCAAGCCCCTTTCAAGAGGCTCTGGAAGCCTCCTTTCAAGAGGCCTCGGAAGCCTCCTTTCAAGAGGCTCAGGAAGCCTCCTTTCAAGAGGCCTGGAAGCCTCCTTTCAAGAGGCTCAGAAGCCCTTCAAGAGGCTCGGAAGCCTCCTTTCAAGAGGCTCAGAGCCTCCTTTCAAGAGGCCTCAGGAAGCCTCCTTTCAAGAGGCTCAGAAGCCTCCTTTCAAGAGGCTCAGAGCCTCCTTTCAAGAGGCTCAGGAAGCCTCCTTTCAAGAGGCCTCAGAAGCCTCCTTTCAAGAGGCCTCAGCCTCCTTTCAAGAGGCTGGAAGCCTCCTTTCAAGAGGCTGGAAGCCTCCTTTCAAGAGGCTCAGAAGCCTCCTTTCAAGAGGCTCAGAAGCCTCCTTTCAAGAGGCTCAGAAGTCCCTTCAAGAGGCTCGGAAGCCAACCTTTCAAGAGGCTCGGAAGCCCCCCTTTCAAGGGGCTCGGAAGCCACCCTTTCAAGCGGCGGGGAAGCCCCCTTTCAAAAGGCTCGGGACCCTCCTTTAAAGAGGCCAGGAAGCCCCCTTTCAAGAGGCTCAAGCCTCCCTTTCAAGAGGCTCAGAGCCTCCTTTCAAGAGGCCCGGAAGCCTCCTTTCAAGAGGCCTGGAAGCCTCCTTTCAAGAGGCCTGGAAGCCTCCTTTCAAGAGGCTCAGAAGCCTCCCTTTCAAGAGGCTGGAAGCCTCCTTTCAAGAGGCTCAGGAAGCCTCCTTTCAAGAGGCTCAGAGCCTCCTTTCAAGAGGCCTCAGAAGCCTCCTTCAAGAGGCCTGGAAGCCTCCTTTCAAGAGGCCTCAGCCTCCTTTCAAGAGGCCTCAAGCCTCCTTTCAAGAGGCTCGGAAGCCTCCTTTCAAGAGGCTCAGAAGCCTCCTTTCAAGAGGCTCAGGAAGCCTCCTTTCAAGAGGCTCAGGAAGCCTCCTTTCAAGAGGCTCAAGCCTCCTTTCAAGAGGCTCAAGCCTCCTTTCAAGAGGCTCTGGAAGCCTCCTTTCAAGAGGCCCGGGAGCCTCCTTTCAAGAGGCTCGGAAGCCTCCTTTCAAGAGGCTCGGAAGCCTCCTTTCAAGAGGCCCGGAAGCCTCCTTTCAAGAGGCCCGGAAGCCTCCTTTCAAGAGGCTCGGAAGCCTCCTTTCAAGAGGCTCGGAAGCCTCCTTTCAAGAGGCTCAGGAGCCTCCTTTCAAAAGGCCTGGAAGCCTCCTTTCAAGAGGGCTCAGGCCTCCTTTCAAGAGCTCAGGAAGCCTCCTTTCAAGAGGCTCGGAAGCCTCCTTCAAGAGGCTCAGAAGCCTCCTTTCAAGAGGCTCAAGTCTTCTTTCAAGAGGTTTGGAAGCCCCCTTTCAAGAGGCTCGGAAGCCTCCTTTCAAGAGGCTCTGATGCCTCCTTTCAAGAGGCTCGGATGCCTCCTTTCAAGAGGCTCGGAAGCCTCCTTTCAAGAGGCTCAGGCCTCCTTTCAAGAGGCTCAGGAAGCCTCCTTTCAAGAGGCTCAGGAAGCCTCCTTTCAAGAGGCTCAGGCCTCCTTTCAAGAGGCTCAGGAAGCCTCCTTTCAAGAGGCCTCAGAGCCTCCTTCAAGAGGCTCAGGAAGCCTCCTTTCAAGAGGCTCAGGCCTCCTTTCAAGAGGCTCAGGAAGCCTCCTTTCAAGAGGCTCAGGAAGTCTCCTTCAAGAGGCTCGGAAGCCTTCTTTCAAGAGGCTCAGGAAGCCCCCTTTCAAGAGGCCTGGAAGCCCCTTTCAAGAGGCTCCAGAAGCCTCCTTTCAAGAGGCTCAGAAGCCTTCTTTCAAGAGGCTCAGAAGCCTCCTTTCAAGAGGCTCAAGCCTCCTTTCAAGAGGCTCAGGCCTCCTTTCAAGAGGCCTCAGGAAGCCTCCTTTCAAGAGGCTCAGAAGCCTCCTTTCAAGAGCTCTGAAGCCTCCTTTCAAGAGGCTCAGAAGCCTCCTTTCAAGAGGCTCAGAAGCCTCCTTTCAAGAGGCTCGGAAGCCTCCTTTCAAGAGGCCTCAGGAAGCCTCCTTTCAAGAGGCTCAGAAGCCTCCTTTCAAGAGGCCTCAGAGCCTCCTTTCAAGAGGCTCAGAGCCTCCTTTCAAGATGCTCAGGAAGCCTCCTTTCAAGATGCTCAGAGCCTCCTTTCAAGAGGCTCGGAAGCCTCCTTTCAAGAGGCTCAGAGCCTCCTTTCAAGAGGCTCGGAAGCCTCCTTTCAAGAGGCTCAGAGCCTCCTTTCAAGAGCTCAGAAGCCTCCTTTCAAGAGGCCTCAGAAGCCTCCTTTCAAGAGGCTCGGAAGCCTCCTTTCAAGAGGCCTGGAAGCCTCCTTTCAAGAGGCTCCTGAAGCCTCCTTCAAGAGGCTCGGAAGCCTCCTTTCAAGAGGCTCGGAAGCCTCCTTTCAAGAGGCTCGGAAGCCTCCTTTCAAGAGGCTCGGGAGCCTCCTTTCAAGAGGTTCAAAAGCCTCCTTTCAAGAGGCTCGGGAGCCTCCTTTCAAGAGGCTCGGAAGCCTCCTTTCAAGAGGCTCGGAAGCCTCCTTTCAAGAGGCTCGGAAGCCTCCTTTCAAGAGGCTCGGAAGCCTCCTTTCAAGAGGCTCGGAAGCCTCCTTTCAAGAGGCTCGGAAGCCTCCTTTAAAGAGGCTCGGAAGCCTCCTTTCAAGAGGCTCGGAAGCCTCCTTTCAAGAGGCTCGGAAGCCTCCTTTCAAGAGGCTCGGAAGCCTCCTTTCAAGAGGCTCGGAAGCCTCCTTTCAAGAGGCTCGGAAGTCTCCTTTCAAGAGTGACGTTCCACAAATCGTTGACAACGCAAACTCACATCACAGTCAATATCGATTTTGTCCTTTTTGGCCGCCAGTAAGCCTACAGTGGGTTGATCAATCGGAAACTGTATCCGAATTTAGCATAATTAAAATTTCATGAATCGTCTGGCGATGCGGATGATATAACCGAATTTATGTCTAATGATTCGCGCGCGCCAGCGCTCACTTCAAGCCGAATTGATTGAGATTCAAGTTGAGGAATTGAAAAAAAGCATTCATTTTGCTACCGGCGTTGTTGCCGTGATCGATAGGCGAATTCCTCGGGTATGAGACGATGAAGCGCCAGACGAGAAGGGCTCGCAAAAAGTGACGTTCAATTATCATCGCCTATTGATGTGCATAGGCAGAAGCGCCCATACTCTGAACTGAAGTCGCACCGGCGACGATGCGCCTCGAAGATCAAGATGATGGCAAAAAGTGTAAGCCACTTAGAAGTATTTTAAAATTCACTTTCATTTTTGTACCGGTAATAATGACGATGCGGCGCGACGGCACATGATGGTTGATAATGTGGCAACGTGATGGTAGTTGAGGGAAATTTGCAATCTGGAAGAGGGCAACGATCGTTCCTTCGGTTGTAGTAAGCTAATTGAGAGGAATTTCGTAAGTTTTCAAGTTGATGAACTCGTGACTGGTGATTACCTACTTCAAAATTCTTTTCCATCCCGAAAACATCCTAGACTGGACCGCGAATTGAACCAGCCATCTCCGGATTGGAAATCCTACACCATTGCTCGCCGAGATCCCTTTATGACAATTAGAGTTCTATAAACAACATGCACGCAATAACGCTTTATCATAAGCTTATTATCACTTATTAAAACAAGTTATTTTATAAAATATATTTAAATTTTGGTAAAATTGTATCCATCGTTTTTATATCGAGAAGAGCTCCAAAGTCCAGACCCAACCGACATGTGACTTACCTACCTGACACTGCTCACCCCTTTTAGTAGAAATTGTGTGACTTATTGGCAGTTAAATCAAATTATAGTATTAAAAATTTCCCTTTTTCAAAAGCTGAGAGACCCGCCCGGCCCGAATCGCCGGCACACCGGTGCATGACCCCTAACAATAAAATACGACGGCGAACCGAATATAATGACGGATGATTGGATTATCGAACACATGTGATGCGCTTCATGTGGTTGCGGCTCGGCGTTCGTGGCGTACTCTGGAAGGAGGAGAAACGCCGTAGGGCCGTACCCCAAGCCGACAAAAGCCGTGTGCTGATCTTTGAAGCTAAATTGTTTCTTTTTTGCCACTTTTACCAACTCTTCGATTTTTGGATGAGATGGCAAGTGCCATTAAAAAAACGGCTCCATTTCTGCAGCATCACGCGCATGGAGAGCATTTTCCCGAAACGTAACTCGATTTATTTTTAATTTCTCATAATAGGTGTAATATCCACGATTAATGCGTCGTAAACATCGAACCTGGTCGGCTGGGTGGATCAAGTGCGGTCACAATCGCCGCAGCGGATTGCATATTGCACCTTTTCTGCTATATGTAGCAGACTTGTTATTAAAGCCACCATCAGAAGAAGATGATCGCAACACGGAACAGTAATTTGGTTTCAATGTTCATTAATTTGTATGCACCGCCGCGGTGATGATCTTTTAAGCTTCCAGAAATAAATCGGATTAACTCACCATCATCGCAAGATGGCTTGTAATCTGGTTATACCATTGAAAGTTCGAGCTTTTACATATAAACCTGTTATTTGAACACTTGATGATTTCTTCGATTTTGGTATTCCTTTTTGATATTTTTTTAAACATTTATAGGCTACACAAGTGAGGCACATTGATTAGTTTGCTTGACGAGGTTTGATTAAACAAACTATGCAATTTTGATTGAAATTAGCTTCGAGTGTATTGTTTACGCTTCGTCACAACCTGTCATGCATGTGGTTATCGTAAATAGTGTTCTTAATTCTTATATCAGGGTTCACAATCTTCACAATAGAGGTAATATTATTCACACCCATACCCAGGCTAATCTCTTCATCTCTTCCATATACAAAATGATTGAGATAGGCAAAATTTGGCCCAAATTCAAATTCTTATAACATTTTGAAAAATTGATGAAACGGGACAAAACCGGAAGCATTCGACGGCAAATTTAGTCAATATTTAGGAACATGCACGGTCACGAATACTGACCACCGGACACCGGAGATGTTCCGGATTTTCGGAGGCCATGTCAAAAACACATTTTTTTCTGCCGCTCGTATTTTTGTGTGGTTTGAAGTTACATCGATGAACACTTATTGAAAATTGAATGCGGGCGGTTGCGCTACGATCCGTTGAAAAACATCCGAGATATCCCTGTCGAATAGAGCCGCCGCCGTCTCCTGTCGAATAGAGTTCGCCGCCGCACAAGGTTACCATCTACAAAACGCTCATTGAACCAGTCGGCCTCTACGACCACGATAGTGGGACGTTGCTGGCGAAGGTCCAACGCGCCCTTGGAATTTTCGAAGAGGCGCGATGCGGTCACGGTGGATCGACCAAGTGGAACACGGCCTGCGGATCTTTCGCAGACTTCGAGGCCAGGTTCACATTGCCTACGCAATGCGGTCGGGTCTGAGCTTGACGACCGACTGGCAAATAGCTTACACATCCTCACTTGATCAGTACAGTTGCTGATGAAGAATGTGTACAGCCGCCAGACATTCTAAATACTCACGCTCCTCTAATGTGAACGTGTACTATACACATGTGGAAGTGTTGGCTTGAGAAATGAATTGCGAGTGATTTGACTATGCGTCCAATTTGGGAATCTCGAGCTCGTTCAGTAGCCGCTAGGTTCCGAAGGCCGACGGAGGTCCTTCGTAGATTAGTTGCTTAAAGCACCAGTCTAGCGTACTGTAGGGTCATGATGGGTTCGAGTCCCATCGAAGGGAAAGTGGTTATCCCAATACATTTTCCAAATCAATATCTTCCACATAACGTGCATATTAGGGTGGTTCAAAAAATCGATTTTGCTCCACAACGCTCATTGGATTATTCATCATGTTCTGAGTGTCCTCTGAAAATTTGAGCTCATTTTGATTAAAACTGATTTGGCACAAGCCGTTTCAAGTTTGCATGCAAATTAGTATGGAAAACAATATTTTTTCATTATAGTGTTAATGACGCTTCCCCATTGAACGCAGGTTAAAAGAAAACCTACAGAGCTAAAAGGAATACTTAAGAACTTTCACTCAGCGAAAATCTCATCTTAATTGATCTTTGCAATAATTAGTAATCGAATTTAATCTATACCGTGATTTTCTGGAGCTAATTGCATAACTCCTCAACAGGCAACATTGCTGCTCGTGGCGCGAAAGATTGCGGGGTCAAATTCAGGCTACTATGTTGCACTGCACATTTCAGTGATGCCTTCAAAGAAGTTTAACAATCATGACTAAAGATTCGCAACCTGTCTTAAAATAGATTACTAATTATTGGGGCGATTAATCAACATGCGGCTTTCGTTCGGGGGAAGCTGTTGAGTATTCCTTCTAGCTATGTAGGTTTTCTTTTAACCTGCGCTTAATGGGGAAGTGTCATTAACAGTATAATGAAAAAATAAATTTCCCCATACTAATTTGCATGCAAACTTGAAACGGCTTGTGCTAAATCAGTTTTAATCCAAATGAGCTCAAATTTTCAGAGGACACTCAGAACATGATAAAGAATAAGATGAGCGCTGTGGAGCAAAATCGATGTTTTGATAAGGGTATGCGATAACACACTTTTTCCTAACGAAACGAAACGAAACGAAATTTAAAATGACTATGTTATTTCGGATCAAAACGAAACGAAATAAAGATTTCTTTCGAGGCTTCGAAACGAAACGAAATCAAGGTTCATTTAATTCGAAATTTTTCGAAACGAAACGAAATTTTAATTTTTTTTCCGCGGAATTTTTAATAAATTGGTTTTACATTATGTACGCAATTCTGATTTCACTTTTTCGAAGCCGAATAACTGTTTTGCGACCAAAAGAGTTATAATAACAGAAGAGGCAATATGTAAATCGCCACATTCTCGCCGCATATACCATTGACGATAAGGCAAAACCCCAGCATTTGTGCCGCTTTCAAAGGAATTCGTCGTGGAGCGTGTGCTCCCGAATCTGATCAATTTTATATCAGTTTTATATCAGTAAGTATATGAAAATAAAGAAATTGTGGGATTTTTCATATACGGATTCAAATTTCGTTTAAAACCTTAGTTCACTTAAGATATATGTAATTATGCTGAAGCATACTTCATATTGTCTTGTCAGCGTGATTTTACAGAATTGACTTAGTCAAAATTAGAAAATAAATGCTTAGATTTTTTTTATTTAGTGGGATACTCAATTATGTATCCTCATCTGCCAGGCGTATATGCAGATAGAGAATTGATATTACTAGACCAACATTTGAAAAGGGCATATCAGCAAAAATTTATTCTTCGTCTACATATATAGCATACATTTGCTCACTAGAAGAATCCTGTGCACCTTTCTGAAATGCACCAAGATGTGTATTTCAGATTGAATTTCACAGGCCCATAGTCTTATATATAATCAGCTCAAACTGAGCTATTGTCTGTGTGTCCTTGCCAAGATCTAGAAATGCCCACAAATCTGCAATGTTCCTTACATATTGTGCAAATTGTCAAAGAAAAGCTTATTAGCTTGATTAATTATACACATCGTAGTTGCTAATCATGATTGGCCGAGAAAAAGCAAATATGATAATATTCTTGGGATACAAAATAGTAGTTTGTGCAACTAGTTGCAAAAAGATGATTTTTTCAGCACAAGTTGTACGTTTATCCAACGAGGCTTGCCGAGTTGGATAAATACTACGAGTGCTGAAAAAATCGAGTTCTGCAATGAGTTGCACACGCTATTTTTTGCAATGACGAAAAATGGACTTGAATTTGTTAAATTTGTTCCAAAATTGTACAGTCTAATTGACTCCACAGAAAACAATCAGATTCCATGTTACCGTGCCACATTGCATAGTTCGATAAGCCGTGAAGCGATCGATGTACTTGCCTTTTGAAATTTTTGATGTCATGTCCATCAAACTATTTCATGTATTACGCGACGCAGAGAATACACTATTTGAACACTTACCCAAGCTCATTCAGCAAATTGTAGTCATGTACCTACTGTTCTGATGTTGGTTTTTCATTATAGCACCCAAATGAGTGTTAAAATGAATATTATGCAACCCATTTGAGTTGCATAATGTTCATTAAAGCACCCATTTCGAAGGTATGGAAAAGTAGGCCGTTTTATCACTCAAAGACGAACTGTAAACCAGATATTATGATCAGGAATTGCAAAAAAGTTATTCTTTTTGGAGTTTCCAATTCATGACCAATAATGATGCTGGTCACGTGCTTATAGTCAATTTAGTATTAGGGTTTGTTTACAAATTACGTAACGCTTTTGGGGGGAGGGGGGAGGTCGAACTTGCGTTATACTTTGTTACACTAAAAGGTGGGGGAGGGGGTGGGTACTACCAAATGTTACGCATAACGCTAATAAAAAAGTATTTTTTGCAATTCCTGATCATAATACCTGGTTTACAGTTGACGAATGAGTGATAAAACGGCCTACTTTTCCATACCAATGAAATGGGTGCTTTAATGAACATTATGCAACTCAAATGGGTTGCATAATAACCATTATAGCACTCATTCGGGTGCTATAATGAAAAACCAGCATAAGAACAATAGTTATATGACCAGATGTAGCTCAATTGACTTGGTTGAGTGTTCAAACAGTGTATTCTCTGTGTCACGTAAATAATGGAATAATTTAATGGACATGACATCAAATTCTCTAAAAGCAGGTATATCTATTGCTTTATGGTCTATCGAGCATACAATGTGGCACGATAACATGGAATATGTTTGTTTTCTGCAGCAGCATGACATTTTGGCAAGATTGATCATGTGAAGTAAATACAATTGTACCATTTTGGTACAGATTTATCACATTAAAGTCCATTTTCGTCATTGCAAAAAATAGCGTGTGCAACTCGTTGCAAAACTCGATTTTTTCAGCACTCGTAGTATTTATCCAACTCGGCAACGTTTGATAAACGTACAACTCGTGCTGAAAAAATCATCTTTTTGCAACTAGTTGCACAAACTACTATTAAATGTTTTTAACACTGACATGTAATGATGAAGACGATGAATACGTATCGACCTATCCTCTTCAAAACCATGTTAACCATAACTGTCCCATTTTAGTCTTTGTAGTTTTTTACTTGTTATCTCAGAGCTAGCTTTTTTGATGTTTTATTTTTTAATTCTTAAAGACTCGGTCAAAAAGTCGGATTTTTCGGTTACGTAATTTGTGAACAGGAGAGAAAAATTAGTTTAACACTCATTGTTATAAGATACCGAGGAATGCTCTGCATCTCCATGAGCGCTACGGGAAAGGAATCGTTGGTTAGTCGAGAAGGTAATTCATGTGAAACCCCTTGATAAACAAACAAAATATTTATTGTATACGAAGTTATTTTGAAGACAAGAAGACGAAAACTGTGTTTCAAATCAATCTAACGCAAGATCAATGTGCTTCGTTTGATAATCTTCTATAACACGATCGATTGTGCTCTTCGATGCAGACATTAGTTTTATCACTTCGCGTTCTCCCACACTAGCTGGCGTGATCAGCATCACGATCGATTGCACACTGGTTAAACAAATTTCTGCTACGCGAGGTAGATTTTTTTTCACTTCGCGTTCTCCCGGACTAGCTGCCGTCCCATGAGCAGCAGCAACACGATCGATTCCGCATTGATATTGTGCAAATAGTAAAAAAATATCACAAAATTTAAATTTGAATTATGGAAACACTGAAGACGTTTTATAGAAGAAAACTACATACGTAGCGGAATTTGGGGCAAGTGTGCCACCTTAAGCACTTTGTTCAGTAACTTTTGAAAAACTCTTTGTTAAAACTTGGATATGGTTTCAATACCAATTTACACTTATATTTTCACTAATGATTGAGTCCCAGAAAAAATAAATGAAGCGTTTTAAAAATGGTTATAAATAACGAGTTTTTTTTTGGCTACGGGGCAAGAGTGCCACACATATGGGGCAAGACGGCCACCTAGATAATATCAAAGAATTTAAAGGAAAAATTAATAGTTTAGCAGGTATGGCACTGGTACATGCTAGAAGTATCCAGAAGGAAGCATTTTCATACATTTTTAAGTAAACCGTTATTGGGTGTGACTTTGAAAAAAAGGATTTATTGTACGTACCAAATTTTCAATAAATATTTTTGATACAACTATTTTCGTTACCTTACAAAAGTGTCATTTAAATATTGAGCAACGTAAAAAATGGTCGTTTGGGATCGTCCATAAATCATGTCACGCATAAGGAGCGAGGAAACAAGGAGCGAGGATGGTCAATACCACTGTTTTTTGAGCTCTCATACAAAAAGTGTGGCATGGCGGGGAGGATTGACAATTTCCTTCATTTTTAAACGTTCAGCGGTTGAATCTGTGAACCCTGGAAGTTTACGGTTCTAATTTCTGCATGGAAAAATTGTCCACCTTTCAAATGGAGAATCATTATTTAGTGAATAGCGTGTCATGGAATTGAAATATAATTAATGGTTTTCTTGATTTCGCCTTTTTATTCAAAAAAGCAAAACAAAACAAAAGCAACTTCAACGATAACAAAACAAAACAAAACATGACTACAAAGTTCATACTAGTTTTAAAGAAAAGTCAAGTCATCGTCGAATCATTGCCGATTAGTGGATACACGTTGGACATTCATCTTTCTAACATTCGTGAAACCAAGCATGACATGCACCACACTTGTTCCACCCCTTACCATGCTCAGATAAAAGGAAACATTTGCCGCACAGATCACATAAGAAATCTTCAAGTGAGTCGTCATCAACTACACGTTTGCGCTTCGTAGATTGCTTTGTATTGGGTTTCTGACGTCTCTTGTTGGCTTTCTTGATAGTTTCTATATCCTTCGATGCATGGGACTCCTTCAAAGCCATACGGTACGGGCTTGATGTGAGCACTGTTGCCTTTTCTTTCCTCTTTCGGGTCACCTTCCGGGTTCGTGTCTTTGGTAGCGGATGTATGGCCTCTGAAGAAACTGCAAATCCTTCGTATGAAGCACTCGAGGCTCCAGGCGGACAGTTTTCTTTATCATCAACTGCAGCAACCAAATCCACAGGTTCATAACTGCTGAGTTCCATCAGGTTTTCGTCGTTTTATTTGTCAGGCGATCCGCAAGCTTTGACGCCATCTCCAGTTGATGTGCCGTTGACGTTAATCGGGTTGCTGCATGAAAGGTCGATGTCGGTAACATCAGCAGGTGCAAAAAGATCGTCACTGAACACTTGCCTGTTCCGGGAAACCAATCCCGTCTTGGCAAATCCGTTAATTGCGATTGTTGCGTTGCATGTTTTAATGTAAGTCTTTCCAAAAAGTTCACTCAGCTCATTTACGGCAACGACCTTGCCTGGATTTTCCTTAAGGTATTCGTCGATTGCCCTGGAGAGATGTGTCTTTAATGGCCCCATAAAGGTTACGTCCAACGGGTTGCATCCGGTGACTACAGTGCGGCGGGAAGCTGATAACAGTCACGTGGTTCCGACTTGCCTTTTCCAAAAACACAATGTTTTTGGTATGTGAGCTGTGACCATCAAGCAGCAACAATATCGGGGTCGATTCAGTTGGTCGAGTATGTTTTAGGAAGTGATCGAAATATTTGTCGAAGTCAAACCCGTCATCCATCCACTTTTGTTGCAATGGAATAATGTTTCCGATGGGGCGTCCTTCTACAAGCCTTCCGTCATTCGAGCTCTTGCAGAAAGTAGCATCGGTGGGACGAAAATTCCGCTCGCTGACTTGGTCAAGCAGGCCGTTGCCATGATTCCATGTTCCGCTGATGTTATTCGGTCAACTTTCTTTTTTCCTCGCAGCGCTAGAACCCGTGATTTCTTGGTTTGTGGTTCATAGAAGCATAAATTAAGTAAAAATATATAATCAACCGTGTTTTTATTCTTACCGTGCAAATTGATGTTTCGTCCACATTGAATATCCTGCTCGGGGGGAACTTTTGTGGGCTTCCTGTTTTCTTAAGGAGACCGAAACATTTTTCAACAGCAACTCGATTGAATTCTTGAAGGCGAGCAGCTGACGTGGGTTCTGCAATCCTGAGAGGAAGTTCCTGGTGCCTGGTTCGGAAGCCATAAAACTAATCCCAACCGGCCAGTGTTCAACCGGTTCGGTGTCTCGTTTGAATGGATGGTTTATGTTGCTGCGCTAGCTCAAACGCAAGGCTGCGCACATCACGAGGACCAATTCCGTAGCATCGTTTTTCAAGATCCAAAAAGTGGTTAACCAATTCCTCCTCCTGCCGCGCGTTGAAAACATGCTCGTAACAACCCAAACTCATCTCCAAGCTGGCGCCGGGAGTGTTCTCGTTGAGCTTCAGGTACTTGGCAAGAGTCTTCCTTGGAGCTTTGTGTTCTTCAGCAGCTCGTTTCACCGAACTACCTTTTTCGGTCACGGACCGCACTGCCGCTTCCATTCTGGCCGCTGGCCAACTTTTTCGGGACGAAATTCGCTGGTATTTACGCACCATCCTGCTTTACTGTGAACACAACAACTGCGTTTACGTTTTTGACAGCTTCACTCTCGAGAAAAATAACGAACATAGTAGTGGTGGCACACTTGCCCCAACATTAACAAGTTTCATAAATTAACTTTTTTTCGGAAAAAATATTTTTTTTGACTGGGTCATCGCTAGAAACAAATACTCTTTCATTCAATTCCACACTGCAATATACACTTTCTCGATATTTTGTTTGTATGTAATCTGACAACTTATTTGAATTGGCTGGAATATTATAAAATTGCACGCAATTTTGATGTTCATTATAAAATTGATTTTTGTTAAATATCTTGGCTGTGCATATGCACAGCATATGTTTCGAAATGGACAAATTGATATGAAATTTGCGAAAAAGAATCCACGTGTCTTGGAGGGACTTGAACCCTCAACCTCCTACTCTCTAGATAGGCGTGATAACCCCTACACAACAAGACCACTTAAAGGTCACGTTTGCGGAAAAGCCATCAGAATCCGAGTACCAACCTCCACCGCGGTTAGCTCTTTTTTGCAAATTGAATATCTTTCGGATGCTTGATTTGTCCAATCTCCACATGTGCTTTACTATTGTATATCCACAGCCAAGCGAGTGCACATTGTTTATTAAACGAGAGGATCGCACTCAATGCCCCCAGTAACTGTCTGGGCGGGACGGTATAGAATGCGAATTCAATCGCACTCTGCTGTGCCAAAGGCTTGCTTGTGTAGGGGTTATCACGCCTATCTAGAGAGTAGGAGGTTGAGGGTTCGAGTCCCTCCAAGACACGTGGATTCTTTTTCGCAAATTTCATATCAATTTGTCCATTTCGGAACATATGCTGTGCATATGCACAGCCAAGATATTTAACAAAAAAATGGTTTTCGTACGGCCGAGTTGCCGAATAATATGCAATTAATAATAAAATTGATCATAAAAAAGTGGAGATTTGACAATCTTATATATAAAAATGAAATGGTCTGTGTTCGTATCCGCATAACTCGAAAACGGCTGGATGGATTTTTTTCATTTCTTCAGCAGAAACATTCGTTATAGTTTCCGACGGGTTTATATGATATTTCCTAATGGAAAAATTACGAGTAAAGTTGAGCAAACCGTGAATAACTAAAATTGTGATTCCTATGCGAACTTTACATGGACAGTACGGAATGCACATTCTCGCCTACTATGCAGGACAACGTCTACCGGGTCAACTAGTTCTATACAAAATTCCGTACACTATGTCTGGTAATACGATCGAATCTAGCTGTGTACCGGCTGGGTCGTTTAATACATATTTTATTGAATAAATGCCGGGTGGCTCACTTGCCCCAAACTCCGCTATTTGTCGACTAAGAATGGGGTTATGTAGTACGCGTTAATAGTAAAATTTGTATAACCTAGAGTTTTGGAAACAACTTAACAATTTTGTTGAGCGGCGCAGCCAAATTTTTTGATAATATTAAATATGGTTTAAGTTTAAATTTGTTTCGAAATTCCGCGGAATTCCGTTAAATTTCGTTAGAAGCTGGTTTTTTGTAGCGAAATTTTTGTAATTTTACGAAACGATACGAAATCAAGAATTCAGATTTCGCCATGCTCAAATTCCGCGAAATTCCGCGGAATTTCGTTTCGAACCACCTGAAACGAAATTTTTCGAAATACCGCATATGCTTATGTTTTGAACCACCCTAAGTCCATATTCACTTATGAGTTTTGACATCATTGTAAATTATACAAAGCACCATTTGCTGTGACATTCTGGGAATGGAAATTATTCCATTTCAGTTATTCAAACAAAGGCCAACGTGGCCTCTGCAGTACATAAAATCCGTCTTCATTCATCTCCGCAAAATGGTCTTCCACTGATCGATCCACCTTGCTCGCCGTGGTGCACCTCGCCTTCTTGTTCCCGTTGGATCGCTATCGAGAATCATTATTTTCGATATCATTCCGTGCCGATAGTTCGAACGAGCCAGACGTGTGTGCTGTGTCTCATCGCGGATTGTGTTCGGTAGTGCGAGTGCTATTGTGTGGTGCGTATCCTACCTACGGATCCAAGGCGATCACTGTCGGCGAGTGGAAGTAGCTGCTTCTGGCGACGCCAGTGAAGCAGGCTATTGTTACTGCTGCTACCTACAGCAGCAGCCGCAGATAAGTGGCAAAGATTGTTGTATTGTTCTCCCACAGAGTGGGTCTGATTAGAATAGTTTGAATTAGTTTTTTTATTAGTTTTTTTTTTTCTAATTAGTTAATAGTTATTAGTTCTTAGCTTGTAACAACTATACTTCCAACACCTTGCGAGGTGATAATGGAGGCGGAGACTGCGGAGGGCAGTGGGCCTCCCAAAGATGGTGGTCGCACACGATTCTACCATGCATCTTCTCCTGGGCCTTGGGTTGTTTACTTTCGGCAGAAAGTGAAAAGCCTAGATTTTCTCGGCATTAAGCGAGATTTGACGCGTCGTTTTCCGAAAACTGATTTCCATCAGGTAAATCGGAACAAACTACGCATAACCGCACCTACATACAAGGATGCAAACGAAATCGCTAAAGACAAGGCCTACAATGTTGAATATTTGGTTTATGTCCCCTCGCGGGAGGTCGAAATCGAAGGTGTGATCAACGCAGCGAGCCTGACTTGCAAGGATGTACTTGCGGGAAAAGGCCGCTGTTAGACTCGTTTCTTTCGGACCTCCTTATAGAAACGCCGGTTTGTTGTTGCGTATCTTAAAGCTGTTGATTAGGTTTATTAGTGTGAATTAGATGAGCAAATTTTAGGTTGACTTACATTTGGTCGCCTCTTGAGCTTCTC
Organism: Armigeres subalbatus; assembly: GCF_024139115.2. NCBI lineage: Eukaryota > Metazoa > Arthropoda > Insecta > Diptera > Culicidae > Armigeres > Armigeres subalbatus. The sequence goes on from NC_085139.1 coordinate 224,193,642, forward strand.
AAGTCCAACTAATTCAATCCTTAATGAAGGCGATAGGTCTATAATGAATTCAGTTTTGTTCATAAGAATTATGATCCTGACGAATCTTCCATAACTTAACTTACAGGGCCAGTTAGTCTGCCCAGGGGTAGAAATGCTCTTAACTGCTACAACAAATTCCTAGGAATCTCGTTTACCCACTTATGAGGTTATCTAAATATGCACAATGGATCAATGAATTTACGGTTGAAATTAGCGATATGAAACTTACGATCTGATTCGTAGATTAATTGAGCAAATAGAGTTTTAACGGAATCACAAATTCAAGCAAGTATAATAATAATAATTGGTAGGATTTTATAATAATAATCAAATATTCTCGAGAGATGAATCCACGTTCTGAGCACATTAGTTTGTTGTCATCTGTTATGTCCTTTATCTCGCATTCGTAATTCAAGAGACCGCTGTCGAAAGTGACGGGTGACGTTTGCGGTATACCTTGGTTGTGAAAGCCGGATTGCCGGAGGGATATTGGCAGTGCTGCCAGTGGCCACGACAGCCGCTTAAAGAATGCAATGGAGTCTACTGTGGATATTCTGGATTGCAAGGAGTTGCATTCAGCTACCATGGTAGATGGTAAAAGAGTGTATTCTAAGTCAGGTTCGCTTCGGGTGACGTTCGCCGGTTCGATTCTCCCAAAATATGTAGATATTGAAAATATGTTATTTCCGGTGCGTCTTTTTGTGCCGAGGGTGTTCAATTGTACCAACTGCAAACAGTTGGGGCACACTGCCGGCACAATGTTTTGAAAAGCATAGGGAGGAGTCCTGTCAACAACAAGCTACAAAGTGCGCTTATTGTGGCATGGATCCTCCCCATGGTTTGCAAGAATGCCCGGTGTACAAAAAGCGCACCCAAAAAGTGAAGCGCTCGTTGGTACAGCGCTCCAAGCAGTCGTATGCGGAAATGGTTAAGTCGCAAGACACATCCGCCACAACCACCGCCACGGCTGCTATTTCAGCTGCCGTTCGAGTAAGTGATTACTACGATTCTATTGCCACTGATGAATTGGACTCCGACGTAGCTGATATGGATGATTCTTCGGAGGTACACGTGCCCGAAAAGAGGAAGCAACCGTCTTCCCCGGGATCGCGCCGTAAGAGAACAAAAGTCATCCATAAAAGCTTGCCAAAATCTGAAGGTAATGGGGGATTATTTAAAATCCCGAAGCAATCTGTCTTCACTGCTCCTTTGGATCCTAGTTGCAGCAAGACATTCCCGCCATTGCCTAAAACCGATGTTTCAAAGAAACATCCGGTTAGGAGAATCAATGAAAGAAAAAATGCAATTCGCACTTCCAGAAAAAATATTCCGTCCAAGCGAGGATTGATCTCCTTTAAGGACCTCGTGGACCGTTTCTTGAATTTGTTCAATATTCCGAATTCATTGAGGCCACTCATTGACCTCTTTATACCAACAGTAGAAAGTTATCTGAAGCAATTGACTGTTTCATGGCCCCTTCTTGCAGAAATTGTATCTTTCGATGGATAATACGGCCATGCAAGATACAATCACTGTGCTGCAGTGGAACTGTCATAGTCTGAAAAATAAATTAGACGTGTTCAAGTTTTTGATTCGCAATTCCGATTGCGATATATTTGCACTCTGTGAAACATGGCTTTCTTCTGAAGATGAAATCAACTTCCACGATTTTAATATTATTCGCCAAGATCGGGATGATCATTATGGTGGCGTTCTTTTGGGGATCAAAAGTGCTACTCCTTCTACAGAATTCCCATTCCGACTGTTAATGGCCTAGAGATCGTCGCTTGCCAAATAAATGTAAAGAATAAAGATCTTTGCATAGCTTCAGTGTACATTCCTCCAAATGCCTCTATTTTTGGAGCGCAGTCTCCCTCCTATCATCTCCAGTATTGATATTTGGTGATATGAACGCACATGGTATTGGATGGGGCGAAACGTATGACGATTATAGAGCGCCTATTTTCTATGATTTGTGTGACGATTTCAATATTTTGAACACTGGTGAAGTAACTCGAATAGGACCAAATGGTCAACAAAGCCGTATTGATCTGTCCTTATGTTCAAATTCACTATCATTAGATAGCACTTGTAAGGTAATTCAAGATCCGCATGGTAGTGACCATATGCCGATTGTTACCAAAAGTAAGAGTGGCTATCAACAATCTGAAAACCAGTTAATGTTCCTTTCGATCTCACGAAGAACATTGACTGGCAAAAATTTGCATCGGCGGTAAAAATTGGTATTGAATCAACTGATACTCTTCCCCTTTGGATGAATATCGATTCCTTACTGAGTTGATTAAAAAAGCGCACTAGAAGCTCAGAAACGACGCGTTCCAAGTACATCCGTCATCAGAAGACTAGCCACTCCTGGATGGGATGATGAATGTACTAAGTTGTATTCTGAGAAATCTGATGCCTTCAAGGCCTTCCGTAAACACGGAAGGTCCGAGCTTTTGAAGAGTATTTGAGGCTCGAAAGAAAACTAAAAAATCTTCTCAAGGCAAAAAAACGTAGCTACTGGCGACGTTTTGTCGAGGGACTATCACGAGAAACCTCAATGACAACACTTTGGAAAACGGCTCGCAACATGCGGAACCGCATTTCCACCAATGAGAGTGAAGAATACTCCAATCGTTGGATATTCAACTTCGCAAAAAAGGTCTGCCCAGATTCCGTACCAGCAGAACCGCTATTTCGAGAATCAGTCACTGATCCCGGTTCTTTGGGTGGACCATTCACAATGCTGGAACTTTCTATGTCTCTTCTTTCATCGAATAACTCTGCTCCGGGATGCGATAACATCAAATTCAATCTTCCTAAAAACCTCCCAGATATCGCGAAATGACGATTACTTGACCTGTACAACTGTTTCATGGAGTACAACATTGTGCCACCTGAATGGCGACAGGTCAAAGTAATATTCAAAAGCCTGGGAAACCAGCGTCTAATCACAATTCATACCGACCGATTGCCATGCTATCATGCATGAGAAAATTATTGGAGAAAATGATCCTTTCAAGAGTCGACCATTGGGTCGAAGAAAATGCATTGCTTTCAAATACTCAGTTTGGATTTAGAAAAGGGAAAGGAACAAACGATTGTCTAGCGTTGCTTTCTTCAGATATACAACTGGCCTTTGCGCACAAGGAGCAATTGGCTTCAGTATTCTTGGACATTAAGGGCGCTTTTGATTCAGTTTCCATAGAAGTACTGTCAGACAATCTGCACAGTAATGGATTACCCGTTATTTTGAATAATTTCTTGTACAATTTGTTGTCAGAAAAACAAATGAACTTCACACTCGGCACTCTGACAACTTCCAGAACTAGTTACATGGGCCTTCCCCAAGGTTCATGTTTAAGTCCTGCTTTATAATTTATATGTCAAAGATGTTGGCAATTGTTTGGCAGGACAATGCACGCTGAGACAACTTGCAGATGATGCCGTGGTCTCTCTAAGAGGTCCATGTGCAGCTGTCTTGCAAGGACCATTGCAAAAGTACCCTGGATAATCTAACTGTTTGGGCCAGACATTTAGGGATCGAGTTTTCACCGCAAAAAACTCAGTTGGTTGTGTTTACTAAGAAGCGGTACCCTGCTCAACTGAAACTAAAGCTGTTGAATGATGACATCAACCAATCTTTATCTTCTAAATACCTTGGGGTCGTGTTTGATTCCAAATGTACCTGGAAACTCCACATTGAGTATTTGATACAAAATGCCGGAAAAGGATCAATTTTCTACGTTCTATCTCCGGAACATGGTGGGGTGCTCACCGGAAGACCTCATCGAACTCTATAGAACGACTATTCTCTCTGTTTTAGAGTATGGCTCCTTCTGCTTCCTCTCAGCAGCTGGTTGCCACCTGATCAAATTGGAACGAATTCAGTATCGTTGTTTGCGTATTGCCCTTGGCTGCATGCATTCAACGCATAACATGAGCCTGGAGGTGCTTGCTGGAGTCACTCCTTTAAAGCACCGTTACTGGGAGCTCTCGCTTAGAATACTCATCAAATGTGGAACAAGTAACACACTTGTTCTAGATAACTTCGATAATATGCTTGAACTAACTTGTCGTTCAAGATTCCTGAAGTTTATCTCAACTACATATCATCAGATCTTTGTTATCCGTGTTATAATCCCCCTCGAGTTCACTTCACCAACGACAGTTCCTCAATTGTATACGATCTGTCCATGAAACATGCTATTCAAGGAATACCAGATCATCTTCGACAAATATCTATTCCCTCACTTTTTTCTGATAAATATGAACATGTCAATTGCAACAACAGATATTTCACTGATGGTTCTCGCATCAACGGATCCACTGGCTTCGGTGTTTTCAATGTAACTTCAACCACCTTCCGAAAACTTCAGGAACCGTGTTCGGTTTATGTTGCTGAGCTGGCAGCAATTAACTTCGCTTTGGGGATAATTTCCAATCAGCCCGTAGACCATTATTTCATCTTCTCGGATAGTCTTAGTTCTATCGAGGCACTCCGGTCGATGAAACCTGTTAAGCACGCATCTTACTTTCTTGCAAAAATAAGAGAGCAGATGCGTGATTTGGTCGAAAGATCATTCAAGATTACCTTTGTATGGGTCCCATCTCACTGCTCAATCTACGGCAATGAGAAGGCAGACTCGCTGGCAAAGGTGGGCGCACAGGAAGGTGAGGTTTATGATAGACAATTCTCGAGTAACGAGTTTTTCCCATTAGTCCGTCAGAGAACTCTTCAAAGTTGGCAAAGGAATTGGACACACAATGAACTCGGACGGTGGCTATTTTCCATAGTTCCAAAAGTTTCTGGGCGAGCGTGGTTCAGAGGTGAGGACTTAAGTCGAGGCTTCATTCGCGTGATGTCGAGACTTATGTCCAATCACTATTCACTAAACGCACATCTGTACAGAATAAACCTTGTCGATAGCAACTTATGTAGGTGCGGAGCCGGTTATGATGACATCGATCACGTAGTTTGGTTCTGCTCGGAAAATGACGCCTCCAGAGAGCGACTATTGGATACCCTAGTGGCCCGAGGTAAACAACCCTTCAGGGAAATGATGCGGTCTATATGCAGGCCATTTATAGTTTCATTTGTGATTCTGACATCAAAATCTAAATTTTTTTTTTCTTCTGTCAAAGTTTTTTTTTGCACTGTCTCTGTCTCTAAGTTCCGTAGATCTCCGTTACTCAGGCCATCCGGAAGACGCTCCCAGTAGAACCAATCCTCGAGCACGACGACACGCCACATCGTCCCTTACGCCAAATACCCGGATGAGCAGCCGAAATTCCTTGATTCCGAATCCTAAGCCTCGTCCATCCTTTAATATTGTAAAACTAACCTCAGAGTCACCAGGAGTACGCTGGCTCCTATCCCTCTCTTACTAACTGGAAAAAATGACATTGATTGTATATATCACAAAGAAATATGGCTCCGTAAAGTGTTATACACGCCTGAGCCTACCAAATAAACGAACTTGGAAAAAAAAAAAAATTTCGATATATTGTCCGAAATTCTAAGTTTGTATGACATTGTGGTTTATACATGGATCACCTTAGCCACTGGGTGATCCTTTAGAAAGTCCGGAACATCTATTTTATCGTGAGCATAATAGGCACATTTTTTCCCAATAGAAGTATGGATCTGGTGTTGTAATGCATACATGGCCCTTCGTTAGTGATTTTAGAACCATCTGGTGGTATGAGTCGCAATATCAATGCCGTTCTCAGAATGTACTTACAACTTCTCATGAATTGGTCATTTTTATGAATGTTTTGTTGATATTGGCTCCCCTCTTCTTTTATGAAATGGCGCTGGATTGAGTGGGTAGCCACAAATTAGCCCAACAGCGAAGTGAAAAACTCTTGTTCACAAAAGCAGATTCGACCTTTTTAAATGTGCCGATGTATTGTAGCTATGAGTGACGGAGCCTCCAAGTAACCATCAGCACTATATTTCACCTATTGCACTGTGACAGCGTTATAGTCGGACGTACGGATGTTTTTAAGTGCTTATGGTTACCTAGAAAGGAAGCCTCCTCTCAAGAGGCTTGGAAGCCTCCTCTCAAGAGGCTTGGAAGCCTCCTCTCAAGAGGCTTGGAAGCCTCCTCTCAAGAGGCTTGGAAGCCTCCTCTCAAGAGGCTCGGAAGCACTCCTCACAAGAGCCTCGGAAGCCTCCTTTCAAAAGGCTCGGAAGCATCCTCTCAAGAGGATCGGAAGCCTCCTCTCAAGAGGCTCGGAAGCCTCCTCTCAAGAGGCTCGGAAGCCTCCTCTCAAGAGGCTCGGAAGCCTCCTCTCAAGAGACCTGAAGCCTCCTTTCAAGAGGCTCGGAAGCCTCCTCTCAAGAGGCTCAGGAAGCCTCCTCTCAAGAGGCCTGGAAGCCCTCCTCTCCAAGAGGCTCAGAAGCCTCCTCTCAAGAGGCTCAGGCCTCCTCAAGAGGCTCAGAAGCCTCCTCTCAAGAGGCCTGGAAGCCTCCTCTCCAAGAGGCTCGGAAGCCTCCTCTCAAGAGGCTCAGGCCTCCTCTCAAGAGGCCTCAGAAGCCTCCCTCTCAAGAGGCTCAGGAAGCCTCCTCTCAAGAGGCTCAGGAAGCCTCCTCTCAAGAGGCTCAGGAAGCCTCCTCTCAAGAGGCTCAGGAAGCCTCCTCTCAAGAGGCTCAGGCCTCCTCTCAAGAGGGCTCAGGAAGCCTCCTCTCCCAAGAGGCTCGGAAGCCTCCTCTCAAGAGGCTCCAGGAAGCCTCCTCTCAAGAGGCTCAGGAAGCCTCCTCAAGAGGCTCAGAGCCTCCTCCTCAAGAGGCCTGGAAGCCTCCTCTCAAGAGGGCTCAGAGCCTCCTCTCAAGAGGCTCGAAGCCTCCTCTCAAGAGGCTCAGGCCTCCTCTCAAGAGGCCTGGAAGCCTCCTCTCAAGAGGCTCAGGAAGCCTCCTCTCAAGAGGCTCAGAAGCCTCCTCTCTCAAGAGGCTCGGAAGCCTCCTCTCAAGAGGCTCGGAGGCCTCCTCTCAAGAGGCTCGGAAGCCTCCTCTCAAGAGGCTCGGAAGCCTCCTCTCAAGAGGCTCGGAAGCCTCCTCTCAAGAGGCTCGGAAGCCTCCTTTCAAGAGGCTCGGAAGCCTCCTTCCAAGAGGCTCGGAAGCCTCCTTTCAAGAGGCTCAGACGCCTCCCTTCAAGAAGCTCAAAAGTCTTCTTTTCTAGAGGCTCAAAAGCCTCCTTTTCTAAAGACTCAAAAACCTCCTTTCAAGATGCCCGGGAGCCTTCTTTCAAGAGGCTCTGAAGCCATTTTCCAAGAGAATCGGAAGGCTCCTTTCGAGAGGCTCGGAAGCCTCTTTTCAAGAGGTTCGGAAGATTTCTTTCAAGTGGCTAGGTTGCCTTCTTTCGAGAAGCTCGTAAGCCTGCTTTCAAGAGGCTCGGAAGTCTACTTTCAAGTGGTTCGGAAGCCTTCTTTCAAGAGGCTCAGACGCCTCCCTTCAAGAAGCTCAAAAGCCTTCTTTTCGAGAGGCTCAAAAGCCTCCTTTTCTAGAGACTCAAAATCTTCCTTTCAAGATGCTCGGAAGCCTTCTTTCAAGAGGCTCGGAAGCCTTTTTTCAAGAGGCTCATAAGCCTCCTTTCAAGAGGCTCTGAAGCCTTTTTCCAAGAGGATCGGAAGGCTCCTTTCGAGAGGCTCGGAAGCCTCTTTTCAAGAGGTTCGGAAGCCTCCTTTCAAGTGGTTGGGTTGCCTTCTTTCAAGAGGCTCGGAAGCCTTTTTTCAAGAGGCTCGGAAGCCTCCTTTCAAGAGGCTCTAAAGTCTTTTTCCAAGAGGATCGGAAGGCTCCTTTCGAGAGGCTCGGAAGCCTCTTTTCAAGAGGTTCGGAAGCCTTCTTTCAAGTGGTTAGGTTGCCTTCTTTCAAGAGGCTCGTAAGCCTGCTTTCAAGAGGCTCGGAAGTCTACTTTCAAGTGTTTCGGAAGCCTCCTTTCAAGAGGCTCGGCAGCCTTCTTTCAAGAGCCTCAGGCGCCTCCCTTCAAGAAGCTCAAAAGCCTTCTTTTCGAGAGGCTCAAAAGCCTCCTTTTCTAGAGACTCAAAATCTTCCTTGAGCCTTCTTTCAAGAGGCTCGGAAGCCTTTTTTTAAAAGGCTCATAAGCCTTCTTTCAAGAGGCTCTGAAGCCTTTTTCCAAGAGGATCAGAGGGCTCCTTTCGAGAGGCTCGGAAGCCTCTTTTCAAGTGGTAAGGTTGCCTTCTTTCAAGAGGCTCGTAAGCCTGCTTTCAAGAGGCTCGGAATTCTACTTTCAAGTGGTGCGGAAGCCTTCTTTCAAGAGGCTCGGCAGCCTCGTTTCAAGAGGCTCGGAAGCCTCGCTTCAAGAAGCTCAGAATTCTTCTTTCAATAGGCTTGGAAGCATCAAGAAGCTCAGAAGCGTTCTTTCAAGATGCAACGGAAGCTTCCTTTTAAGTGGCTCGAAAACCTCCTTCAAGATGTTACCGTATAAGGTAACAATAAGTCAACGAACAAACACGAAATGTGGTACCATATATAAATAATAAACAAAAATTGTAAGACTTCGCACGTAGTATTTTGAAGACCAAGAATACCCACATAAATCTTAAATTTATGTGAGTATTCTGGCTTGAGAGTGTATGTACCACTAACGCCTCCCACACCCCTGCTTGATGGCACAAATCTACCACGGCGAATTTCTCGCGACAATACCAAATCTGGGGCGAAGGAAGAGAAGGCAAAACCGTGGAAGAACGAGCAGGATCCGAAATCGTGGCAGTCGAGCAGGTACCGACCTAGGAGTCAGATCGGAAAGAAGACTCCCAAAAAATCGTTTCGACAACCAACCGCGTGTGCCAAAGAGAAAAAAGGTTTCGAGAATCAGCGCTCAACGGTAGACACTTCGCTAATCGGAAACGGGAGTTTGCGGGTGCAAAACAAAGAACTGCAGACATTTTGTCGGCCATTCCCAATCACCGGAATTCAGCGCGTCCAACCCTTGTCCTTCTGGAACTCAGCCAGCCGTCATTCCACGTGGTGGTCTCAGTGCCCTAAATTGAGTAACCATAACCTCTCCTGCGGCCTATGCCGGACTGGGCGGGCGACAGAAATCCAACATTCTGTAGAGGCTACTCGTCGTCCGCGGCCGACAACCGGCCGTTTCTGTTTTCCACGCAGCTGGAAATCTCGCAAGGCCTTTGCCACCCTCTCGGCTGGAACAAGCTAGCGCCCGAACGTGACCTGGATCCACTTCGCAACAATAACCTCAACTGTGGCCGCTCGTCGCAATCGGCCAGCCTTCGGCTGGGCCCGGTCGTTACCAGACACACCACCGTTATCTTCCCACGGAAGAGCGGAGAAGAGCGTTCGTAAGGGGACTAAATCGCCCACGAGGCCAACAATTACCTCCATCAGTACCGCCGTCTTCCGGTCGTGGTACCAGCGTCCCTCGGCCTACTCATCTTGCATCGGTTGGAGCCGAGTTGCCCTCCGGCGGCAAAACAACTACCATCGTCCAGATGTCATCCGTTACCGACTCAATGCCATACCTGGTCGTCATCTGGCGGAGAATTCCAGCACCGTCTTCCGGACACGTCAAACCGAACCCGATCCTGCTGCCAAGACCGTGAGCTAAGAAACCAAAAGTATACAGGCAAGGTAACCTTAGTCACTAACCTTAAATGGATTCAGAAAAAAATAAATATAAAATGCTATAAAATGTACCATATTTCTTTACTTTTTTCCCTCAATTTCACGCATGTTCGTTGACTCGTCCTTGTTACGTCCACTTCGTTTGAGATAAGGTTCGTGTGTTCTCCTGAGCAGGTGTCTAGCCGACACTGAGAACCCCAAAATCAAAGAGAGCTAGTTAGGAGGACGTAAGGACGTCCCCTCCACAGGCGTACGGACAGAGTCTATTATATCATAGAGTTACGCAAAGAGTGAAGCCAAATCTACCTATTGAACTGTCAAACCGTCTACCTATCGAGCAAAGTAAACAAATGCTTGTTGGTAAGGCTGAAGTATTGTTATCGCCTAATGATTATTATGGCGAATTAAAACGCATGAATCTATATGTATTAGATTGGCTCTAGAAACAGCTTCAAAAAACTTCAATAAAATCCGTTATAATGAAGCCAATTCAAATGATATCAACGTGATTTTTTCGGGAAAATAATAAAGGGGATATATACTCTCATTGAGGACATTTTTTAAGTCCAATGGATCTTCTGTTGGTCCTCCGGAAGATCCGGAACCAACGGAACACCGGTGAAATAGTACATCTTCACAATAAATAGCGCAATGTTTCTTATAAGAATTCTAAAAACTCAAAAAACTCTGAAAAAAATCTAAATCCATCTATAATCCCATGTGGCCCTATGAGTTAAGAAAAAAAAATGATTTAGAATTCTCCCACTGAGCGGCGCCAGTGTACATGAAAATACCAGTTTGGTTCGATATCTCGGGATCTATGGGATTTAGGAAATTTCCGTCTTCTACAAAGTTGTTCAAGGATTGGAAACCAATATGTTGAGAAACTATTTAGTTCAGAATTCAGCCATAAGGCAGCGCTAGTGTATATGAGTTATTAGTTTGGTTAGATATTTCGGGATCTGTGGGAATTAGAAAGCTGCGTTCTTCTACAAAGTTGTTCGAGGATTGGAATCCAATATGTTGAGAATATAATTAGTTTGAAATTCATCCGCAAGGTGGCGCTACTATATGAGAGATCAGTTTGGTTTGTTATCATTTTCTATAAAGTTGTTCGAGCATTGGAAACCCATATGTTGAGTAACTGTTTAGTTCAGAATTGAGCCGTAAGGCACTATAGTGTATATGAGAGATATCTCGGGATCTGTGGGATTTAGTAAATTGCCGTTTTCTACGAGTACCGTTTGCCGTTTGTTGCCGTTTGTTCGAGTACTGAAAACCAATATGTTGAGAAACTGAATAACTTATAATTCATCCGCAAGGAGGCGTTACTGTGTATGAGAGATCAGTTCTTTGATATCTCGGGATCTGTGGGATTAAGAAAGTTGCCGTCTTCTACAAAGGTGTTCGACGATTGGAAATCAATATGCTGAGAAACTAATTAGTTTAGAATTCATCCGCAAGGTGGCACTACTGTACATGAGAAATCAATTTGGCACGATATTTCGGGATCTATTGATTTTGGAAAGTTGCTACCTTCTATAAACTTGTTCGAGCATTGGAGACCAATATGTTGAGAAAATGTTTAGTTCAGAATTAAGCCATAAGGCGACACTAGTGTATATGAGAGATCAGTTTAGTTCGATATTTCGGGATCTGTGAAATTTAGAAAATTGCCGTCTTCAACAATATTGTTCAATAACTGGAAACCAATATGTTGAAAAACCTAATAATTTAAAATTCATCCGCAAGGAGGTGCTACTGCATATGGAGATATCAGTTCTTCGATATCTTGGGATCTGGGGGATTTAGAAAATTTTCGTCTTCTACAAAGTTGTTCGGGGATTGGAAACCAATATGTTGAAATATTGTGTAGTTTAAAATTCATCCGTAGAGTAGTGATAGTACATGTGAGACCACCAGTTTGATTATATAACCCCGGATTTGTGATATTGGAGAGTGGCCGTCTTCTCCACAGCTCCTCGAGGATGAAAACCATTATTCTGAAAAACTGTTAACTACCGTTTTTTCCTCATACACAGGAGGCCTTTGGTTCGATCTCAGGCCCATTTTATTCGCCTACTTTGTTTTTTTTTGTATATTTCTCATGTTCCAGCAATAGCTAGAACAGGAAATGGATTTTCGTAGCGTTTCCGTTTCAATCTTGTACCTTCAACTTCAGCTTGACTAGTCTAACAGTAACTGTTAAAATTGGAAATACAGGAAAAACTTGTTTCTTACATCCAATTAGAATTCCGTATTTTGCGTTCCTATCACATCCCAACAAAGTTTTTTAGCTGAAATAGCTTTTTTTGCCAAATAAGACCAATATCTCTCGAATACCTGATGTGTTTATTATCATCAATGACTACTATTTAGGTATTATTATGATAGAATTCATTATTCATTTGTTTGCGTAGTACATATATTTTGGGCTATTATTATACCTTTGGCGAAGGTGGAAAACTCTATACAATATTTAATGGTGAAGAGCATTGACTAACTTCCTGGTATTATTAGAAATGGTTTAGAAGAAAATCGTTGGTCTAGGATGAACTGTACAAAACGACCATTCACGGACGTTCCAGGTTTGCGGAAAGGCCGTCTGGTAGCCACCTGCGGCCGTTGCAGAGTAAGAACTGTGAATTAACACTAAGACCACCATCAAAAATGTCTTAGAAAAAATTGCCCTTCTCTAGGACGAACCATCCAAAATGACCGTTTTACGGGTGTTCCAAATCATTCGGAAGGCCGCCTGGTGGCCACGTGCAGTCATTAAGACTTTGAAATATCTCCAAGATCACCGTCAGAAAAGGTTTAGAAAAAATTGCGCTGCTCTAGGAAAAAACTTTCCAAAATCATCATTTCTACGGTCGTTCCGGATTATCCCGAAGGCCATCTGGTGGTCACCTGCGGTCATAGCAGAGTAATGACTTAGAATTTCATCCAAAATTACCGTCAGAAATGGTTTAGAAAAATTGCGCTGCTCTAGGACGAACTTCACAAAATGACCATTTTTACGGATGTTCCGGATTTACCAGAAGGCCGCCTGGTGGCCACTGCGGTCGTAGCAGAGTAAGAGCTGTGTATTAACTCTTTCGCCGTCAGAAATGGTTTACAAAAAATTGCGCTGCTCTAGGATAAACTTCTCAAAATTACCATTTTTACGGACTTCCGGAATATCCGGAAGGCCGTCTGGTGGCCACCTACGGCTATAGGTGAGTGAGAACTGCGAATTACCAAGGCTATTGTCAAAAATGGTTTAGGAGTTACCGAGGCTATTGTCAGAAATGGTTTAGAAAAAAATGCGCTGCTCTAGGACGAACTTCACAAAATGACCATTTTTACGGACGTTCCGGATTTTCCGGAAGGCCACCCGGTGGCCACCTGCGGTCATAGCAGTGTGAGAAACATCCCAATAAGAAATGGTTTAGAAAAAATTGCGCTGCTCTCGGACGAACTTTCCAGAATGACCATTTTTACGGACGTTCCGGATTATAAGGAAGGCCGTCTGGTGGCCACCTACGGTTATAGCAGAGTAAGAACTGTGGAATATCTCCAAAATCACCATCAGAAATGGTTTAGAAAAAAATGCGCTGCTCTAGGACAAACTTTCCTAAAAGACCTTTTTTACGAGCGTTCCGGGTTTTCCGGAAAGCCGCCTGGTGGCCACTTACGGTCATAGGTGAGTGAGAACTGCGAATCAACTCCAAGGTTATTATCAGAAATGATATAGAAAAAATCGCGTTACTTTAGGATAAATTGTTAATGAAATAAATAAATAATGCATTACTGGTGCACCCACCCAGTGCACCTGAGACTTTTATTTAGCTATATTTACCCGAGCCTCCTATCGAATCAATTTCATTATCTTTTCAATTGATGAAGAACTATTTTTTTGAGGAATACATGGTGGTTTGGTGCAAATTGGTCAACTAACTACAAAGTTATCTCATTTTTACTCAATGTATTGTACTTTTTACAACGGTGCGAGTCCCGGAAGGTTAATAAAGTAGCAACAAGAAACTAACGTGTTTGCACTCTGTGGGTGACTTGGTTATCGAAATAAAAAACTTTAGCAGTGAACACTCCCGTGAAGTCACTTTAAAGGTTGAACAAAAATGAAAGTTGCAAACACAATAACAAAAAGATCATTCAGAATAAGTGTAAGAAGATCCTCTTTGCGCAACTCTATATAATAGACTCTGCTCTATATAATATATTATATTATAATAGACTCTGATTGAATGCAGTGTTGGCAGAGTCATATTTTCTATTCGCGGTTCTCTTATCCAGGCCTCTATATAGGTCTATTGATCGAACCCAACAGTTATCAGAAGGTCACTTCAGGGGGCACATTCCCTTTATTTTGGGAGTATTGTGCCATACATTTCAGATTCCCAACTAATTTAAGAAACCAAAAACTTAGTAATCTCCCATAAGGAAACAATAAAAATAACGACAAAAATTGAATAACATTAGCTTGGTACGTGCGCCAAATAAATATATACATACATAATATGTATGCAGAGTACGCAAACAATATGACGAATGAATAACTCTTCAAGAAGTATGAATATCATTTGACGAGAAAAAGTTGTGCAACTTTCGCTGCTCTGATGCTGACGTTCCGCGACCGTCTTTCATGCGACGCACCGTCAATGTTTAGTAAGCTTTGGTGTGCGACAGAATGGACCGTCACTTCGACAACGACGACGGCCTGCTTTGATATAGGGCAACTACCTACTGTCCGAACTGTCGGCAAACCATCGAAAAAAAAAAAAACAAGATTATCACATAAGCAATCCATCATACTGTGAAACAGAGAGCCAAATGGAATGTGCCATCAGGATCGCTGGGAAATAATGGAACCTGGAGCACAGCTGAAATTGAGCCAAGTCATCAGTAATTTAAATTCGAATGCAAATCATGGGGCTTAAGGCGTCAAGGGAAAATAAAACAAAAATGTGAGAATTCGAAGATAAGTTGAAGAAAAAATATCATTTCAACTTGTCTCAATTCTCCAAATGGAAGGCTTGAAAAGTAATAAACAATCATGAAAGTTTATCAGTTTTGACAGTTGCACCGATTTTCACATCACCGATCATACCGTACTTTTGAATTTGTTCGGTCCGGAAGCCCTGAGGGCAGTGACTTATACGAGTAATGTATAGCTCAGATGTATAGGCCAGACGGGTGATCGTAAATCGAATTTGTATCACCAACCAATGAGTTCAATTAGCAATTCAAGAAGTTTCTTTTTTTCGCGGACTCTTTTTTGTTCGCGTGCTTCTCGTCTCGTCGTTTCGCGACAACAGTTTGACTATCGCTCCACAGCTGAAGGAATTATGCTTTCCTCAGATGACAAACTGCGATGAAAGGCAATGAGTTCGCCATTCCAATGCAGTAAAGTTATTCTGGCTCAAACGATATTTACACTAATTTTTTTATGGTGAATGTATTTGCAAAATATAAACTTTAGCCAACTCTTAACATATTTACATTTAACAGGTTCTGCAACCTCTGAAAGGAATTTAAGCAAAAGGTTTTTTCTCATGCCTGCGTTACTTATTCTCAAAAGACGGACCGGATAAGTTTCAGAGTCCCGACGATTGGCCGAAAAAGAAAATCGGTGACACCGCTAAGCGGATTAATCTGCTTTTGTTATTAGTTTGTGGCGTTGCGTGTGAGTGGATCAACCGCCAGCTCGGCCGCGGCATGTGCGGTCGCGGCACCAGCCGCTCTCACCGATCTTCTCGTCCGGGTTGGCTGAAGTTCAGCTGATGGTACTTTCAAGCTTCTTTCATCCATTGACAATGGGCGAAACGATTTGTGTTGCAAATCTGTCGCGAAATCTCGTTTTATGTGCTTGACTGATCTGACAGGTGGTTGATGACCGGTGGCTGTAGGCTATTTTCGTCAATTGCCACCGGTCGACTACCCTCTCGTCGTATATCAGGCCAATCAGAGTGTAGATTGGATTTTCGAAATAAAGTGAATGACCTTTCAATTTTGGATTGATTTAGTAATGATATGATGGTCATGGTTTCTTATAATGCTACATTTATGACATGTTAATAGAGATTGTGTCCTGTTGTAGTTTAAGATTGATTTTTCAAGCGTTTTAATATTTATGGTTCTTATTTAGATAATCAAAGTTATGCAAATGTTACAACCAACCTTTATCTCAACCTACATATCGTCAGATCTTGTCTTCCATGTTATGATCCACCTCAGTTCATTTCATCAACAACAGTTCAATGCCAATCCATCCAATCCAAATCCAATCCAAATCCAATCCAAATCAATCAAATCAATCCAACAATCAAATCAATCAAATCCAATCCAAATCAATCCAAATAATCCAAATAAATCAAATCCAATCAAATCAATCCAAATCAATCCATCAATCCAAATCCAATCCAAATCAATCCAAATCCAATCAATCAATCAAATCCAATCCAAATCCAATCCAAATCAATCAAATCAATCCAATCAATCAAATCATCAAATCAATCAAATCAATCCTCCAATCAAATCAACCCAAATCAATCAAATCCAATCCAAATCCAATCTAAATCAATCCAAATCAATCCAAATCAATCCAAATAATCAAATCCAATCAATCAATCCAATCAATCAATCAATCAATCAATCCAATCAATCCAATCAAGTCCAAGTCAGTCCAGATCCAGTCAGGTCAGTCGATCCGGTCAGAGTCAGTCCAGGTCAGTCCAGTCAGTCCAGTGTCCAGTCTGATCGGTCAGAGATCCAGTCAAGATCAGTCCAGGTCCAGGTCAGATCGTCGTCAGGTCCGTGATCCCAAGTCGGTCCAGATCAGTCAGGATCCGTCCAGGTCGGTCCAGGTCGAGTCCAGATCGGTCAGTCCAGGTACCAGCGATCCAGTCAGGTCGAGTCCAGGTCGGTCAGGTCAGTCAATCCAGTCAGTCAGATCAGTCAGTCCAGAGTCAGAGTCAAGTCAAGTCGATCAAAGTCAGTCCAGATCCAGTCAAGTCAGATATCAATGATCCAGTCAGGTCAGTCAGTCAGATAGTCGATCCAGTCTCTCATCATCAAGTCAAGTCAGTCTCATCCAGTCACAGTCAGTCACTCGGTCAGATCGGTCAGGTCGGTCCAGGTCGTCCAGATCGGTCGAGTCAGTCCAGGTCGTCAGGATCAGTCAGGTCCAGTCCAGGTCGGTCCAGTCGGTCAGTCGTCAGGTCAGTCCAGGTCAGTCCAGATCCGGTCCAGGTCAGTCAGATCCGGTCAGGTCCGGTCCCAGGTCAGTCAGGTCGGTCCAGGTCAGTCAGGTCGAGTCCAGGTCGGTCAGGTCAGTCAAGATCCAGTCCAGGTCGGTCCAGGTCCAGTCAGGTCGAGTCAGGTCAGTCCCAGGTCGAGTCCAGGTCAGTCCAGGTCCAGATCCAGTCGGTCCAGGTCCAGTCCAGAGTCAGTCCAGATCCAGTCAGGTCAGATCCAGGTCAGGTCAGTCAGAGTCCAGGTCAGTCCAGATCGGTCAGGTCAGTCAGGTCGGTCAGGTCCAGATCGGTCAGTCAGTCAGGTCGTCCAGGATCGGTCAGTCCAGTCCAAGTCAATCCAGATCCAGTCCAAGATCCAGTCCAGATCAGTCCAAGGGTCAGGTCAGTCATCCAGTCCAGGTCAGTCAGGTCAGTCCAGATTCCAGTCCAGATCAGTCCAGTCAGTCCAGTCCAGTCGAGTCCAGTCAGGTCAGTCCAGTCGTCCAGTCAGTCGATCCAGTCAGGTCAGTCCAGATCAGTCCAGAGTCCAGTCCAGGCAGTCCAGTCCCAGGTCAGTCCAGGTATCCAGGTCGAGAGTCAGAGTCCAGTCGTCAGATCCAGTCATCCAGTCCAGATCCAGTCAGCCAGGTCAGTCAGGTCCAGTCCAGGTCAGTCAGATCCAGTCAGTCGAGTCCAAGTCAGTCCAAGTCGGTGGAATCCAGTCCAGATCAGTCCCAGATCCAGTCCAGATCCAGTCCAAGTCAGATCCAGTCGTCCAGTCCAGATCCAGTCGGTCCAAGTCAGTCCAGGTCAGTCAGGTCAGAGTCAGATCCAGTCCAGGCCCAGTCCAGTCCGTCAGTCAAGGTCAGTCCAAGTCGTCAGTCCAGAGTCAGTCCCAGATCCAGTCCAGGTCAGATCCCAGGTCGAAGTCCAGGTCGGTCAGGTCCAGTCCAGTCAGTCCAAGTCGGTCAGTCAGTGAGTCAGTCCAGTCCGGTCAGGTCGGTCAGGTCAGTCCAAGGTCGAGTCCAGGTCGGTCAGATCCAGTCCAGATCCAGTCCAGGTCAGTCCAGATCCGGTCCAGTCAGTCCAGGTCAGTCCAGGTCAGTCCAAGGTCAGTCCAGATCCAGTCAGATCAGTCAGTCAGTCCAGTCAAGTCAGTCAGTCCAGGTCAGTCCAGGTCAGTCCAGGTCAGATCCAGATCCAGTCCAAGTCAGTCAGGTCAGTCAGCAGTCCAGTCCAGTCAGTCCAAATTTGAGTCAGGTCAGTCCAGGTCGAGTCAGGTCAGATCAGGTCAGTCCAAGTCCAGTCCAGATCCAGTCCAGATCGGTCGGATCCAGTCAGGTCAGTCCAGATCAGGTCAGAGTCAGTCCCAGGTCAGTCCAGGTCCAGTCAGATCCAGTCCAGGTCCAGTCCAGGTCAGTCCAGAGTCCAGTCCCAGGTCAGTCCAAGAGTCGGTCAAGTCAGGTCAAGTCAGTCCAGATCCAGTCCGAGTCCAGTCCAGATCCAGTCAGATCCAGTCCGATCCAGTCAGTCAGTCCAGGTCCAGTCAAGTCCAGTCCAGGTCCAAGTCAGCAGATCCGGTCCAGAGTCGGTCGAGTCAGTCCAGATCCAGTCCAGATCCAGTCCAGATCGGTCAGTCCAGTCAAGATCCAGTCAGGTCCAGTCCAGATCCAGTCAGGTCAGTCCAGGAGTCGGTCCAGTCATCACAGTCCGGTCAGGTCAGTCAAGATCGGTCAGGTCAGTCAGTCCAGTCCGATCCAGTCCAGGATCCGGTCCCAGGTCAGTCAGATCAGTCCAAGTCAGTCCAGTCAGTCCAGGTCAGTCCAGGTCAGTCAAGTCAGGTCAGTCCAGTCCAGATCCAGTCCAGATCCAGTCCAGATCCAGTCCAGATCCAGTCCAGGTCAGTCCAGGGTCAAGTCCAGGTCAGTCCAGATCCGGTCAGAGTCCAGTCAGGTCGAGTCAGGTCAGTCCAGAGTCAGTCAGATCCGTGAGTCCAATCAGGTCAGTCCAGTCCAGTCAGAGTCCAGTCCAGAGTCAGTCCAGGTCCAGTCCAGAGTCAGTCCAGGTCAGTCCAGGTCAGTCCAGGTCAGTCCAAGTCAGTCCAAGGTCCAGTCCAGATCCAGTCCAGTCAGATCAGTCAGGTCAGTCCCAGGTAGATCCAGTCAGGTCAGTCGTCAGTCAGTCCAGATCCAGTCCAGATCCAGTCCGATCGGTCAGGTCAGTCAGATCCAGTCAGGTCAGTCCAGTCGTCAGTCAGGTCAGTCAGGTCAGTCCAGCCGTCAGTCCAGTATCAGCCAGTCCAGGTCAGTCCAGGTCAGTCCCAGAGTCCAGTCAGTCCAGCCAGTCCAGTCAGGTCAGTCGTCCAGATCGCGTCAGTCCAGTCAGGTCACAGTCGTCGTCAGATCGCAGTCAGATCAGTCCAGATGTCACAGGTCAGTCCAGCCAGTCCAGTCAGGTCGGTCCAGGTCGGTCAGGTCCAGTCCAGGTCGGTCAGGTCGGTCAGTCGGTCAGATCCAGGTCAGGTCCAGTCAGTCCAGTCAGGTCAGTCAGGTCAGTCAGATCGGTCAGGTCAGGTCGATCCAGTCGAGTCCAGTCCCAGTCAGTCCAGGTCAGTCCAGGTAGATCAGTCCAGATCCAGTCAGTCAGTCCAGTCCAGTCGTCAGTCAGGTCAATTCGCAGTCAGTCAGAGTCCAGTCAGTCAATCAGTCAAGTCCAGATCCAGTCCAGATCGCAGAGAGTCCAGGTCAGTCAGTCAGGTCAGTCCAGATCAGTCAGGTCAGTCCAGATCCAGTCAAGTATCCAGTCCAGATCCAGTCCAGATTCCAGTCAAGTCAGTCAGGTCCAGTCCAGGTCAGTCAAAGTCCAGTCAGGTCAGTCCAGTCCAGTCAGGTCCAGTCCAGGTCGAGTTCTCAGAGTCAGTCCAGGTCCAGTCCAGGTCGGTAATCCAGGTCCAGATCGTCAGGTCGGTGGAGTCAGTCCAGTCGGTCCAGATCGGTCAGATCCAGTCCAGGTCAGTCCAGGTCGAGTCCAGGTCAGTCAGGTCAGATCAGGTCAGGTCCAGTCGGTCAGTCGGTCAGATCCAGTCAGGTCAGTCAGGTCCAGTCAGTCCAGTCCAGATCAGTCCAGGTCAGTCAGGAGTCCAGTCCAGGTCGGTCGGAGGTCGGTCAGGTCAGTCGGTCCAGGTCAGTCAGAGTCGAGTCAGGTCGGCCGATCGGTCCAGAGTCAAGGTCCAGATCAGCCAGGTCCAGGTCAGTCCAGTCAGTCCGTCAGTCCAGATCCAGTCGCAGATCCAGTCCAGATCGTCCAGATCAGGTCAGTCCAGGTCAGTCCAGGTCGTCCAAATTGAGTCAGATTGTCAGATCCAGATCCAGTCCCAGATCGTCAGTCCGAGTCAGTCCAGGTCAGTCCAGGTCAGTCCAGATCCAGGTCAGGTCAGTCAGAATCAGCAGGTCAGTGTCAGTCGATCCAGTCCAGATCCAGTCCAGGTCAGTCCAGATCAGTCCAGATCAGTCCAGTGTCAGTCCAGATCACAGTCCAGTGTCCAGTCCAGAGTCAGTCCAGGTCAGTCCAGGTCGGTCAGGTCAGTCCAGGTCCAGTCAGGTCGGTCAGGTCCAGTCCCAGGTCGGTCAGGTCAGGTCAGGTCGTGTCCAGGTCAGTCAGGTCCGGTCAGATCGAGTCCAGATCAGTCCAAGGTCAGTCGTCCAGGTCAGTCAGGTCCAGTCCAGGTCAGGTCCAGATCCAGTCAGTCAATCAGAGTCAGTCCAGAGTCAGTCAGTGTCAGTCAGCAGTCCGGTCAGTCACCAGTCCAGTCCAGTCAGGTCCAGGTCGCAGCAGTCAGTCCAGTAGTCGCCAGTCCAGGTCGAGTCAGTCCAGACCGTCGTCAGCGTCAGCGTCAGGTCAAGTCCAGATCAGTTGAATTAGATGTCAAGAGTCCGTCCGTACCAGATCACAGTCCAGATCGGTCAGGTCAGGCGGTGCGTGACTCT